>NC_062530.1:22139839-22244839 GCF_022655615.1 Tachysurus fulvidraco | reverse complement strand
GGAAAAGCTAATGGTCAAGATCGGCATCTACTCCATCCTCTACACTGTTCCTGCAACCTGCGTCATCATCTGCTACTTCTACGAGCGCCTTAATATGGACTACTGGAAATTCAGAGGTCTGGAGAGTAAGTGTACTACCTTTTCAGGCCGAAGGAACGAGGGCTGCAGTCTGGAAACTTCTGTGCCCACAGTGGCTGTGTTCATGCTGAAGATCTTCATGTCGCTGGTGGTAGGCATAACCAGTGGTGTATGGGTGTGGAGCTCCAAGACCTTACAGACCTGGCAGGGGCTATGTAGCCAGAAACTGGCAGACAGGACTAGCAGGAAGTACTGCAATGGAGGGAGCTGCAGTAACTGCCACTGCCATTACAAATCCCCCGCCGTGGTACTGCACATGTCCAAGACTGACCCCTACTCAGACTGCCCCACGCATGTATGAAAACATCTCGAGCGTGTGTTTGTGTGTTTGTGGAGCTCCACTCAGCTGAAATGGAGAGAGTGACCTCATTTGAGAGTGATCTGCAATGTACTCTATGGACTTATACTACACCTCCCTCCGTGTATGACTGTTTGAGAGCAGGATTAAAGATAATTTTGGTCATGCTAAGCAAAGTAAGTGAAAGCTGTGAAAGATGGACACACAGAAAGTGAAACGTTGCAGCTTTTCACTAACGAACAGACTCATAATCGGTGTATTACAGTTAAAGGGAATATGTTTTATTATTGCTTTCTGTAAAAGTACAAAGAAGAGTAAAATCTAACCTCAGTTATGCAGTCCTTTATCAGTTACATACAAAGAAACACACATGCATGGAGGTATAAGACATGTCCTTGTCCACATCTAGCTCAATTTGTGGCATTTATGTGTTTTTAAAGTTTTTATAGTTCTTATTTATTGTGTATATATTTAATTTAGTTTGCTCTTGGTCTTTTTAAGGAATGGCCTGTATCTCTTTGTAAACAAGTTTTATTGAAGGGCCAAAATAAGAAAAAGTGCCTTTTTTGAAAAAAGATATTAAATTATATTATATTTTGTATAACTGTGTCTATTACTTTACTTGCGTCTAAAATGCGTTCCCTCTACAGTACATTTAAACCAGGGTTGTTAATGTGCACTGATGAGATTTCACTGATTCACACTACCAGCATTCGGATATGGAATCCAGCCGTATCAGATCTTCCTGCTCAGTTCACAAATGGTTTGTTCTGTTTGTAGATTGATTGACGGACAGATAAACACTTAGCAGTGAAACTTTTTTTTCCATGTGACTAATTTTAAAGTTCTCTTTTCATTCCAGCAAAAATACAAAAATAGCAGTGCATTTAGAAGTACAAACCGTTTGAGGTATTTTTTTTTTTACTTTAAGGATATTACAGTAGATACACTGATTAAGAATACATTTATTTACAAAGTTTTTTCCAGCCAATGGCCAATGGCATGTTAAGGCTTAGAATCAATAGGTCCTACACTAAAGTAGACTTTTTAATTCTGTTAATTCTTTTAATTGCTATACACAATAATGCTATTATTTCACTCTGATCTGTGAATAGATAGTGCTGGACTGTTGCATCTGCATTCAGGGGAGAAGAAGCATGAAAGAAAGAGACTTGCCACACGCTATTATAAGACTTGGAGAAGTTGGGTCAAAGCAATGCAAATATTTAGATGAAGTAGCTGGTTTGCATGTGAAAAAAGTGGGCACTGGTTCAAATGCAAATGAAACCTTGAGAGACTCTTTCAGAAGACCTAAATGGAGGGGGCTCCGTCTGAACTGCCCATTCAAACTGGAGCACAGGGGGATGCAAGGTTTCTACCAAAGCACATCAAGTTTTGTTGGAAAGTGTGTAAGACAAGCTTGAGCCTAGAGATTAGGATTAAGGCAAATTCAATCTTTATCAAGTAGTTTCTGTGTTTTTTCTGTGCAATATTTCGAAGCTTTCTCTCAATAGAAAGTTTTTAAATGCATTTTTTTTAATTCTCAGAAAGAGAATCGGCGAAGAAAGAGACGAGAAATTGTCCCTGTATTTGTCCCTACGTCTATGTAAATTAGTCAAGTATAATCTGTTATAGCCCGCAGATACGTGAGGTGTAACAGATATGATTGAAACATCCAGTGCTAATTTTCAAGCTGTTCACTTGAATAATTTCTACGGATAAATGAATGATCAAAAAATCAGTTCTTATAGCGCAAGCACTTTTCTTTCCAACCTCTAGAAATGTAAAAAATAATAATTCATTTGGATGATTTTGCGAAGTATAATCATACAAATGGGAAATTTTTAGTACTAATATGATGATAATCATACACCTGGCCTTGCTGCTCGACGTAAGCCCCGCTTTTTCAGTCCTTTGATGTGATCCAGTCATGCAAATGAGATTATTTTTCCTGCCGCTTGATCCTGAGCCTGGTGTCTTCTAACTGTACTTCTTACTATTTGCCTCTCCAGCTGCGCTCGAAGCATCTACGTTCTTTGAAGACGCACCTGAAGTCTTTTTCCATTAAGATATACTTAGCTCTGATTCATTGTGTGCTGTTTTATGTACTGTAGCTGTAACGCTAAGCTTCTTTTCTCAGGCACATTCTTTCACTGTGGTGTTTGGGTGTGAAGTTGTAAGTCTTCTGATGAATAAGAAGCACGGCACATTTGGTCACATGCTGAATAGGTACACTGGAGACCAACAGTTGCATTTGTTGAATGATTAGAAAGAGTGTGAGTTCCTTGCATACATTTTGCACTGTCCTTATATAACCCAGGCAGAGCTTTACTTTCTTTTTTTTTTTTCACCAAATGACTCAAGTAGCTCATTTTAATTAGTCCTACATAAAATTTCCTTGAGTAAACAGCACAGGCTGTAAATTTCAGTCACACGTTAAAGAGATGTCTTTAACAAGTGTTTTTCTGACACTTTTGTGTCAAACCCTGGATTACTCAAACGGTAAATGATCTCAATTACTCTCCTCTCATGTTAGCATCCCGTGTTTCCGAATTGTCACGCCTGGATCGCTCACATGGCCAGCGCTAGCTTGTTGCTTTCCCTGGCCTTGCCTGATTAGATTGCTGACCTGTTTGATTTGGGCCAAGGTCTTTCCATTTTTTATGAGAGATAAGTAAGCAGCATCAAGGCTCAATAATTATTAACATGCTTCCAAATCTCATCATCATCAAAGTCAAAGTACATATGTAATTAAGCAGTGTATTTGTCCATGCTGCTTTAATAATACAAGTTTTCACAAAGTTGAATGTGACCCAGGGTTGAGCGATGTACTTAATTTATTTAGCTCAGGTTTAATGAAAATGGGTTACAATAGCAGTCAGTCCCCTGGAGGCAACTTTAGCAAGTAGAGCTTTCTTTTCATGAGCTGTGGTGTTCAAAGGAGTGCTGACATAGTAAAGTCGGTGGTGCTATTTTATGGCGGTGTGCGTTGGTGTTTTTCAGCTCAGGTTGCCTCTCCAGAGTGGGGTCCTTTAACAGTCACAATGCCAGTAAAATGCAGCTGGTGAGAGAGAAAGAGTAGAGAGAGAAAGCGAGTGAGTGTCACAACATGGAACTAATGTGACCCTGCCCATAGACATGAGGTCAAAGCTAGCAAACACACACACACACACACACACACACACACACACACACACACACACACACACACACAGAAACTCGCTCACTTGTAATAACTCATTCATTCATTCATTCATTTTCTACCGCTTATCCTACTTGTAATAACTCTATTCTAAATTCTGTGGCTTGCGGAGGTTCTTATAGATATATATATATAGTTCCTTGGCAACTTTTCATTGTATTTCATTTATATATCATTTATATTTATCTCTCTTGTAATCTGAAGCAGTGTCTGCCACAAGAATTTCCTTCGGGATTAATAAAGTTCTTATATCATCTTGAAAACCTTAAAAAACTTCACAAATTGTGTTTTTGTTTATCATTAATTTAACTGCCCTTAGACTTCCATTACAATCGATGTTTGAGCAAACAGATTTTCCCTTCCAATCTCAGGACAAAGAAATATGTTGAAATAAAATGATCATAAGTGATGACTGCACACATGCTCCAGATATACTGGATTGGGATTAAGCTAAAACGCTGAAGAATTGCTTTTAGCAGCATTTCCCAGTCCTTGTCCTGGAGTGACCCGGTATTGCATGCTTTATTTCCCAGCTCTGACACACATGATTTTTCCCATCATTTATCCGTGCTATGATTAAAGAGCTAACTCACAAGCATTAACAGTAAAAACGCAACACTGCAGAAACATCGACATTCAGACTGAGAAGTGCTGATCTCCATCCGGTTTCCAGGCCAGGTTTAGTTAGCAGTACAACAAAGTTTGCAGAGATTGTGTAAATCTCTATCTATATCTGAGTCACAATGGAGTCGCTGACATGTGTCTGATTAAAAAAAAAAGAAAAGAAAAACAATCATTATGGGATGGCTTCCCTACCCCACCTCAGCTTATCACCCCGCCAACATCCACCCAGCCCTCAGGAAAGAAGAAAGAGAAAGAGAAAGAGAGGGGAATAAAAGCACCCCTCATTACACCCATTCCCTCTCCCCTTCACCACCCCCCAGAGTACTATTCCTTTCGCACTGTGTTTTGATGTGTAAATGAGCGCATTGAAAAGCTGCAGGCCCAAAAGAGATGCTTTCCATGAAAAAGCGGCAGTCGCAGTGCAGAGGGATCCATGAACCGATCCGTTCAGCTCAGCATGGGTGCCCACTTCAATCACACACACACACACACACACACACACAGTTTACACTCACGTATATAGTGTGTACACAATTTTTTTCCTTTATTTCTTTAGGAAAGAAAATATACAACAGATAAACATTAGCATATAGTCTAACACTAACAATACACACTCAGAATTATGTGTTCTCACTATATATATATACATACATACAATGGCAGTAACTATAGCTCTTCTCTCACATATCTTGAAGTCAGCACAAATGAATGCGTCAAGTTAAGCTCAGTCTTTAAGGAGCCAGTTGAAATCCATGGTGTGAAATTGGGCAGCTATGTCCAGGGCTAAAATTGCCTGAGGTGGAAAGGCAGACAAAAAAAAATATCGGTCTATGCACGGCAGGAAACTATGCATGAAAATATGTTATAATATTTTTAAAACAAACACTGAAATTCTCAGAATAACACAAAAGCCGCCCAGAATCCAGAATATTCTGCAATTTTGGAACAGTGAAGCCATTGTGTGAGTTCATGAACAGTTAGTGCCCAGAAGAAAAAAAAAATACAACACAAAATAAACTATTGTAATTTTAGGGGGAAGAGGGGTTGAACTATCCATGACATGTCACACCTCTGGTGTTCTGGGTATAACCGCTGTTTTTATTTTATTCTAATCCATTCATAATCTTCATTTTCTGTAGCTAAGACCAATAGAGTGGCAGCATCCAGCAGTGCTGACATTCATGCTGCATTTCCAAAGCCACTAATAGACCCCAAATCTGCTTTGGCTGCAGCTCATTTGGGTAGATAACAATCCCAAATCCACAGTAAAGCCTAAGTGTGATTTTTAATGCCTTGTGATTTGTGAGATGTAATGGATCGTGGCTTTTCAAACTTACTGGATCTGACAGTTTTAGTGATCTCAGTTACTGCTTAGTGAAACGTGCCGAAAAGTTTATTCGATTCTTTTGTCCTGTCTGGGAAATTATACAAAAGGCAAGCCAAGTGTGTCTTGATGTGAATTGATGTGAAATAGAGTCACTCTGGCTTTGTATTTGTCACTAAAGCTTTCTCCGAAGTGTTTGTTTGAGGATCCAAACCCAGCAGCTTTGTTGCTCTTCGTCCATTGGATCTAACGGCTTTATTCCCCCTCCTACCGTATTTCAAAGCAGCACTCATGCATCCTGATGGCAGACGTTTTCTGGAGCAGCAAAGTAACAGTAGCTCGGCGAAGGCCTTTCATCGTTGACTTGCCATGCCGCACCATCATAGGCAGGTTATTATGTAGGTCACAGAGACTTCTACCAATTTTGATTTCTGTTGCTAGGCAGCCCGACTCTCTAATCTGCCTCACTGATGTCTCTTTCTTTTTCCCTTTCGTCTACTGATCTCTTGCAATCTATCCCTCATGCTTTTTCTCTGGAGAGATAACAAGATCGCAAGGGATCAGGATAAAAAAGACAACAACAACAAAGAGCGATGAATGATGCAGCATCATGGCCTGCTTTAAAAAAATGTGGAGAGGGTGAGTGAAACGGAGAAAGAAGGGTGTTAGTCTAATCTAATAAACACACCCTGAATAATTTTCTCCATACACATACTTCCTGAGAGGCCAGTATGTCCAGACAATAACCGGGCTGATCCCAGTCATGTCCAGTGTATTCTGGGTGATGACTTGCCCACAGCAGCCAGTCTGGATTTTTTTCATCTAATGGTCTTACTTAAAGACTAAACCACTGGGACCCATACTCCAAAAGAGAGCTGGCACAGCTCTCTTTCCCTCTCTCTCTCTCTCTCTCTCTGAATATCTTGTACTCTATGAGCTTGTCTCCTGAGAATGCTAAAATATTCTCCGTGTTAGAAAGAGAGAGAGAGAGAGAGAGAGAGAGAGAGAGAGAGAGAGAGCACCATGCTTGATGATGCCACTTTCATCTTTTTTTCTTCTCCTGTTTAACAGAGTTCAAAGGATGCTATTTTAAATAAGGTTTGGATATAAGTGCAAGTGCATGCAAGAAGCAACAAACTTGCAGTTTCTCAGAGGTTCTTCTGCAGTCCGCAAATGCACAGAGGAAGTGTACAGTATCAGCAGTTAAATGAAAGCAAAGTATTCAAAGATGAGCCAAGGCAAATAAACGTCACAGCAAAGCATTATAGGAAGTGATAGCATCATTAATGACATCAGTTAGGAGAACACACAATCGCCTGATTTTTTTTTCCCATGGAAATATGATTGTTATTTATTTTCTGCAAATCAGCCCAGAAATTTGGACCATTTTTCCTGCTGGTTTGACAAAGAGTTGGCTACTGAAACCCTCATAAAAGGAAGCAGTCAAGCATTTTTAAAGCCCCTATCGATTCATCATTTGATCTTAAATTGCTCTACCCTTTAAAAAAATCTTTGCTTTTAGATATTTTATTTCCACATTTTACCTTTCTCGTAAAGGTCAGCTTCAAAAGAGTGCCGCAGCACTGGAATTAGGAAACTCCACCGAATCATGAACTCTTTAAAAATGCTTTAAATGTCATATTTACATTAGAAATGCACAATGCATAAAAAAAAATACTAATAAACCCTATTATATTTGCCATATACAATTGTACTGTTAATAATTAGCTTATTTTATCTTTAGCAGTTTTTTAAACAGTTTGTTAACTACCTCATGGTCTAATTTACCATACTAGCTCACACTAGCTCACATTAGCATGAAGCTGCTTAAATAGATGGTCCAATGGCTATGTATCTTCTAACAGTTCCTGGTTCACTTGACTGGCTAAGATCCACTGATTTGTCAGCTAGCTCTTAGGTAATGCTAGCGTGGTCTATTGTGCTCTTATTTATAGCTATGCTATTTTTGTGCCTCATGACAGTTTCAACATCTGTTACTGACAGTACTACAGCAGCCTTTTTGTGTAATGTTTACTAATAGCTAGCTGACTAGAAATTCACAACTGTATATGTTGTTAGCTAAAGTCTTTGTATAAATGACACTCTAAGAGGGTGCAGTTTAAAGAGCTGCAGTGTGATTTAGCACGTGTACAAAGTGAATAGCTGCGAAACATAATGGCTGAAGATTATCTCCATACTTGGTTTTATTCACAAGCATGTTCTTTGTATAGATCTTTAGAAAGGTAAGACTTTTATGCACTTTTTGTTCTTTCTCCATTCTTTCACTTTTACCCACCCACTCTTCTTTTTCTGCTCTCTCTCTCTCTCTCTCTCTCTCTCTCTCTCTCTCTCTCTCTCTCTCTCTCTCTCTCTCTCTCTCTCTTGTATTGCATGGGCGTAGATAATGCTTTAACAGAACTCTATAATGAAGTTAACCCTCAGATTTCCTCTTGGTATTCTCTCTCTCCCCTTTTGACCCTGAACTGCCCAGCATTTGGAAGTGAGGATTGAAAGCATTGTGTGTGTGTGTGTGTGTGTGTGTGTGTGTGTGTGTGTGTGTGTGTGTGTGTGTGTGTGTGTGTGTGTGTGTGTGTGTGTGTGTGTGTGTGTGTGTGTGTGTTTGAACTCCTTAACTGTTTGACTTATTATCCTTATTATTGTTTATCTAAGCATACTGTGTATTCCTTATGAATTACTATGAAACAATAACTCTAAGACCAATGGATTTTACAAGGTTTCTTGGGTTGTTAAGGGTTCCTGTCTTTTCAAAGGGTGCTACATTATACCACCTATGATAGCCTTTAAATCCACCACAGGGAAAAACCAAAGACCTTTAAGGGTTCAAGTTTTTTTCACAGCTTCATGGTACCCGGTTCTAGACTGACTGCAGGTTACTGTCTGGATTTTCTGTGTATGTTTTCCCTATATTTGCATAACATTCCTTAGGGTTCTCCAGGTTCGTCATATCTCCCAAAATGTGACTACAGTGGGTAGATTGGCTATGCTAATGCTGTTCTGTCCAGGGTGTCTTTTTTCATTGCACCCAGCGTTCCTTAGATAGGCTCCAGCTCCGCTATGATCCTCACTATTATAAAGTGGTTAATAAATATAAATGAATGTAGTTATGAAAGTGAATAATACTGACGTAAGTTCAAGGGGTTTTCCTTCCAGATTTTACCTCTCAAGGAAAACAAGAACTTCCTGTAGTGCATAGGGACATCTGTTATGGAAGATCCTTCATGCTGGGACCTCTTATCGTTCTGCTTGTATTGATTTAACTTCAGACTATTTTTGGAAAAAAGTTTCTACCTCTCAGCAGCTTGTTAAAATCCTTCACCTTTTGAAGTATTGTGTTGGTTCTGGAATATCAAGTCCACCATGCCAACAAGTTCACCATGACTGTTTTATAACTGCCTTTAAAAAATGTAATGCTCAACATACTATACTGTACAGATGCAGAGTACTGCATTTAACAGACCGCTTTTCCTGTTAACATTTCAACTCCACAACACTGCAGTTGAAGAGTGAAATTATTTGCCCAATTTTTTTCCTCTAACGTAAATTAAGGCTTTTTTCCCCTGTCAGGGGTGTTGACACAGACTGATTATTGTACAGCACATAGTTGAGCTCTAAAGAAAACCAGCTGGGAAAAGACACACGCACACACTGCTGCTTTTGTTTGGTGCCAATAGGTTATGGCTTCTGACATCCTAGCTTATTTAAAAATCAAGCTAGTATTAATGTTACTTTAACTCTGAATTTTATTTCTGTGATGGCTTGTCTTTAATATTAACTACTACAGACATTTTGAGGAGCTGGAACATAAAGTTTCCAGCAGTTATGTAAGGGAAGCAAACATGCAGTGCATTCATAGTAACACCAGCTCTGTCCGGTTTGCTTTTTTCCCAGCAGCGTTTTATATGCTGTTAAGTGGTGCATCATGCACACGTTATCCCGCCATTTATCTGATTCCCTGCATAAGAGCCGAGTCCTCCCCTGTCGTGATTCACAGCTTTTAGCCGGACGTGACTCGCTGTTACACACTAATTACACCTTTCGTGGGGGTTTTTATAAGATATGTTTGCTTTGTTTCACACATCTGGCTCTGTTTACGGCCGAACACAGGCACTCATAAAGACACATGGGGTCTTGTCAGCATTAGGAGGCCATTAATGTTAGCCAGGACCCAGATTAAGTTGGATTTCACAATAAACAGCCTAACACACATATAACACAACTAACTATGTTGAATTTAAGATATATGGCAAAGTGAAAGGATGCCTGACCATCATACTCATATTTGCTTGTTGACATCCAAGTCCGAAACCACAAGAATTAATATCGGGTTGGTCCCAACTTTAATGCCGTTAAAAAAAAAATGTTTTAGGAAGGTTTTTCAATAGATTTTTGAAGATGGATGTGGGGATTTGTGTCAATTTAGTCACAAGAAAATGACTTAAGTCTGGTACTGATGTTGAGTAAGAAGATCAAGCTGTGCTCCAGTTCTTCCCAAAGGTGTTCAATGGGGTTGATAATTCTTCCACTCTAACTTTGGGAAAACATGTCTTCATGGAACTCACTTTGTGTGCAGGGGCATTGACATGCTGGAAGTGGTTTGGGCCTCTTTGTTCCACTGAAGGGAAATTGTTCTGCTACAGTATAGTAAAATGTTCTAGATAATTAAGTGCCTCCAGCTTAGTGGCAACAGTTTAAGTTTCAGACTTTTAGTTGATTGCAACAATGAGTGAATCCCATCTAATATGTTTCTATAATGCTTCCAGAGTTCCTGGGATTGGTTCCAGATCTACCACAGCCCTGAGGACGGTGAGGGATTTACTGACGATGAATGAATGAATGAATGAATGAATGAATGAATGAATGAAAGCAATCAGCCAAAACCAGCAAGAAAGAGAGAGTACGTATACTCCAGATAAGTTTATAAATGTGTGAAGGGTGCATGAGAAACTGAGTAAATGAAAGGGATGTTACCACAAATAATGACAGAGTATGAGGATTGATACCCATATAACCAAATAATCTAAAACTGTGTCTGCATTTAGGGAATGAAGTGAAGTGTATTTTGCAAGACGGCAAGAGTTCTGAAAGTGTCATGATGCAAACCTTATAGTGTGTGTGTGTGTGTGTGTGTGGTGAAAGGAATTGAGGGATTAATAGTGAGGGAGAGACTGAAAACAGCCTGTTTACACAGAATAATAAAATAAAAGAGAAAGTAAGTATATTTTCCAGACCAAAAAAAAAAAATCAAAAGAAAGGCATTTTGAGAGAAGGGGGAGAGAAAGAGAGGGAGAGAGAGAGAGAGAGAGAGAGAGAGAGAGAGAGAGAGAGAGAGAGAGAGAGAGAGAGAGAGAGAGAGAGAGAGAGAGAGAGAGAGAGAGAGAATGAGTGGGAGGGAGATGGAACTCTATCTGTGTGTTTTGCCTGGATTGCTGTTAATCTGTCAGATAGGACAAGAGGTCGTATTCACTTACAGAAGCTGAAACCATGCTTATATATACGTTCTCACACACGTCCACAAAGTTTTAAGTGCATGTATGTGAAAGTGAGAGAACATGTAAATGTTTTGTTTTCAGATGGATGGGTTTGGGAGTACTCGGTTCATAAGAGTCGATTTAATTTTGGCTGCTTTTCTTTAATTAAAATTGAAAGTAAAGCCTACCTGCTTGTTTTCCTTCTCCAGTGAGTGACAACTGGGTTTTGGACCAGGTTATGGGAAGAGTTTATGTTTATTCGTGCACTCGTTGTGGTTCAGGTCACAATAGAGTTGCTGAGGGTGCGAAATCTCTCCCGGGCTCCTCCTCTGATTCTGTTTGCTTTGCCTTTCTCAGTCGCACGAAACACCTCAGAGTTCAACACAGAACGTCTTTGTCTCACCAATTCGCTTTCTCTCACCACGTCCATCTTTGGATAAATCAATCAAGAATCAGAACCTGTTGCGTAAACATATCCCAACCCTCACTGTTAATTGGGCTTTACATTAATCTAGTTTATTATATAGACCATTTCCATCCTACTGTACAACATCACACAACTTTCAATATTTATACTATCACACTACATTACTCATATAGGTCCTTTTTTAAGCTTACCATCGATTTAGATTTATTTTTTTAAAAATTAGTACGGTTAAATAAACATTCAGGTACTGAAACGCCTTTCTTTAAACAGAGTTGCTATTCAGGGGTTTATACATCACCATCTTTCACGCTATTTAGTATTTAGTGGAATTTGAAGTCAGAGCTTTTCCGTGATGTCTTGTGAAAGAAGACACTATGCGCAAGAGAACCGTGTGGTTTGAATAGTGCAGATTGGGTACACACATACTGCGTTGTGCCAATTCCCAGTCGCCCAGTTCAGATGGAGAACCACGGCCCACTTGGTTTACCACAGGGCTTTAAGCGACTAGGAACATTTACTATAATTCCACTAAGAGGAAGTGTGCCACATGAGTGCAAGAGATACTATTAACTTTTTCTGTCACTTTAGAATAACAAGGCTGCTGTGTGGCACTGCCTGTTATGTTAAGCTGCCATGATAGATTTGTTCCTGGAAGAGACATGATTAGGAGTAAGTCAAGGAAATTGGACTTCATCAGGTCTCCTGGAGCATCTTCAAGATTAAAAGACAAGTCCAGACATTTAAAATATGCATTACAAGACATCCAGTATGACCTGACTGGCTGAACCAAGTTAAAACGGTCCAGTGAGCTGTAACACAAAACTCCAGTGAGCTGTAACACAAACTCATTTCAACATAAGAAATGATGAAATAATTAATTAACGCGTGAAATAAAGAGGTTCATCCGTAGTAAGTGCAAAGTCTGTGAACAAGACCTTAGACGTCAGTGCCCAGGCCATGGCTTCTGTCGCCATTAGACCTGACTGGATATAATTACCTCCACATCTGTAATGGATTACAGAGCCCTCCACACACACTGCCTGCCATTCAAAGAGTCCTTTATGGGTCGGCTGACTTCTTACTGTTCCCTATTAGAGCAAGTGCACGCATAGAAATACACACACGCACCCGGCATTACTCAACACATACCTATTCATGCTCATGCAAATATACTCAGAACACATGAGCCTGCATGCTCATGGTATTTGTGTGCATGCTATGGTGTAATTATACACAGAAACAATGTATTACCATATGCAAACCAATACATTTATGTGCACGTAAACAATCTTAACTGGCTCCCCCCCCACCCCACACCCCCCACCCCACACACACACACAGAGCAAAATGTCTCAGTTACACAAGCTTACACCTCTGTAAGTTATCCTCCCTTTTCCAGGAACTCCTGCTGGACAGCTGCTTCTGCCCTTATTTTTAATGGCTTAATGAGGTGTGAGGGTGTCTGTATGTGTGTCTGTATGTATATAGTTACTGTCTGTTATCACAAATGTTCATTCATATATCCAAACACACAGTCAAACAATAGATCTTTGGGGCTATAATAGATTATAGTTATATATTTAATCAAAATTATACAATGCTGTTGTAGATTCTAGCTCAATATACAAAATCTATCACTATGCTTTAATAAACAGCAGCATTAATAAATCAGAATTCATTTGAACAAACTGATATGTTAACACATACGAACTGACGTGTCTAAACGTTAACACTTAACAGAGTTTTATTAGGCTGGTAGTTCGTATCGGTCACTTCGCACTTACGTTTATGTGTTAAATGTTTTCAATTCAAGGATCCTTAAAGTAAAGCATTAATTATACACTCATTAAATAAAGATTTGCTCATTTTTATGCTGACCCAAAGAGGGAAGCTCAAACAGGAAAGCAAGAATCAGTTTTATCATTGTGATTTTCTCATGTTTAAAGACTTCAGGACCAAAACTATACATTAATAAACAGACATACATAATACATGACTGATTATAAGTGAGAATGATGGACACCATTTGTTTCAGGAAATGTGACAACACTTGATTAATATATGAAATGCCATCTTGCCCACGTTAATTCAAAGCAGCAGATCTCCACAACAATCAATAACTAAAAAAAATAATAATAAAAAGACAACTTATAAACTTTCCAAAAGCAACTCGTTCGAGCTTCTGTGTCTGATTTGTCTGCTTTCTACCTTTTTTTTTCTTTCCAGCCAGCTATCTAAAACAGGCAAGGTCTGTTTCCCCCTACGTCTTCTCATTTCCCAAAATTCCAGCTTTCCAAAGCTGTCCTTCTTCCATCATTTGGTCTTCCACATAAGGTCCTCTTGTTCCACGTCTCACCTTTCAGGGTCCCCTCTCCTCCTCAGTGGAAAGTTGTGGGGGCCAGACCGACTGGAGCAAGAGCCACGAGGTACAAGCGTAATTACCTGGTGCCACCTGAGAGCTCCAAGCAAAACACCAGTGCCTGTAATTAAAAGAATGAAAGGAGCACCCCTCTCGCTCCATCTGTAGTCTGTGTGTGTGTGTGTGTGTGTGTGTGAGGGAGACAGACACATGCAGACATGGGAAAAGAAATGGTTACGACAATAATAAGCTTCTTTCATGCCAAGAAAGGGAAAATCTCTGCTGCTTGTTGTGACTGTGGCGTTTTCACACCTTTACCATGACCCGAACTTACTGCTGACTGCTATACACTATGCTTTGGATCGTACTCGATTTGGACAGCACGCTCAACTAATCACTCTTTTACTGCTTAAGTGCAGGCATCTGGAGGGTGAAGAAATACAAAGACAAATTTTGAACGTTGTTCAGGGTTTTATTAAAAAATGAAAGAAAAAAAAAATCCCCCCACAAAATTCAACCTCGGGTCAGTTCGTTAAGCTGCCCCTAACTGCCCCCCTCCCTCCCTCCCCCTCTCATTATATTACAAGGTTTTACAACTGGCAGTGATGACTCAAATAGTCTGGGGGAACTTTTACAAAACAAAAACCTTACTTACAGACTTACATGGAAGATGATGAGCAATTTAATATGTAGCCTGTAAATATGTATATATGAAAATATAAATGTGCCCACAAAGCCCTTTTACACTAAAGAAACAGAAGCAGGTACATTTCTGCAGCTTTTACATTCACCTCAGATGTCAACCTTCCTATAAGCAACATGCTCCAAATTTTTCTTTCGAAAATATACCAAGAACCTAAACAGCATTAACATACACAGGACCGAGTGCTAATCATAAGAAAGGGCAAATGTTAAATATGACCAAACAGCCTGGCTCTTCAGTATCATTTGAGGTCTGTAATAGTACATTTCAGCCTATTACTGCACTAAAGAAAAACATCCAGGCCTGGGGGTCATACAGTATACAATAAAATAAACAATACACCCTGATAGAGGATGCTGATAGAGGAGCAGCTTTTGCATATCACACACATGAATGCAACCATACCATCGGCATTCTTGTACTAGGACATTGCCTAATCCAGGGTTAAAAAGAAACGTGGGTGTGAACATGTACTTGTGTTGTTTTTTCTAGGCATCACAATTTTTAGACTCTGGGTCTGTACAAGATCTTGGTTCACGCAATAGTTTGGCAAAATAGGAGCAATTTTAAACTATAACATATTTGGTGAATCAAGGAAAACTGGGATCAGTTGAAACTTGTAATTTACAAAGTGGAGTTCGGTATTTACATCCCATATACAAATAAAACAGGGCTGATGTATACAAGCTGTCGATCGATATGTTCATTAAAAAAAGAGGCAGCTGAAGACATACATTGATCTTTTTCTGTCCATTACAACAGCGGGGATTACATGAAAATTTTTATTTATAAACAGGTCATAAAGAACATCTTAAGTGATGCATGTTTGCTAAGCGCACAAATGCTGTACTGGAGTGCCACCTGCTGGGTACCTGGGATTACAGCACCATTAAAAGTTTTTTTTTTTCTTTCTTTCTTTCTTTTTTTTTTTTTTTTAAACAACTACCTCAAGGTTATTTGTTTGTAATCCCTGAGCTCTTGAGAACGATCTGATTCAGAGCAGAGTTAGCTATATTTATCAGAATCTCTCCTACAAGGCAGTTCTTCAGAAACACAACTGGAAATACTTAATAAAAGAGGATCAGTAATCCCAGGACATCAGCTTCAACCGGGTAAAAGGAATAAAGAGCAACAATCATGATAAAAATAAAATATCAAAGCTAAAAGTCATGAATACGTTAAGCACAACACTGACCCTCTCACAATCAAATCATTTGGTACAGATATCTTACGAATCTTTGAAAATGAGTGTGTTAATGAATAAAGGAAAAACATAAAAATAATTAAAAACAAACAAACAAAAAAAAAACTAGAGTTCCTCTGCTAGGCTTAAGTGGAGATAAGTTGCCCCTATAAATAAAATAGGAAATCCAGAGAGCACAAGGTGCACCAACACTAAGATGATAAAGGGCTTTATTTGAAGTTGACACTTTACTTCAACCGTACGTATTGAGGCTTTGTCGTTTGTCATAATAGTGCTTTTAAATTCTAAACTCAGATTTACAGAAATAAAGTTGAATCCAGCAGACATGATTTCAGATCCAGAAAATGCTTTATTCATATGTACTTTTTAACTCTGAAAAACGAAACAAACAAAAAAAAAGAATTTCAAATAATTATTTCGGTGCTGGTTGTCTCCAAGAAAATAGTGCGTAGTATCGGTACACCACAAGCACAGCTGGAGTTCCAAATCTAGTGCATATTTTTTTAAATTTTTTTTATTTATTTCTTTTGTTTATTTTCTAAAAAAAAAAAAAAAGAAAAGAAAAAGTAGGACACTAATATTCAGTCACAGGTAACCTGCCTGGTACTTCTGCAACTCTAATAAGCAGCCCTGCCTGCCATTCTGACGTCAGCAAAATGAGACAAGGACAGATGTCAAGTTACCCCAATGACAAATCCTTTTTTTTAATATATATATTTATATATTTATATATGAAGCAAGTGGCTTAAGGCCAAAATTTAAATGAAAATTGCCTTTTAAGAGCTCACAGAGATCATCTCATCAGAGATCATAAATTTCCTGGTTGAGAAAAAAAGAAGTCACCAGTAATAAACAACTTACAAATATAAATCAGTTTCTTTAGTATTTATCAGTATGAACATAAACATCAAGTCTAAGAAGCCAAGAAGAGAAAACAAAACAAAAAAAAAAAATCTACATGGGGCAGTTTGAGAGGTTTGTGAGAGTGGGTCCACTTTGCCTTTTGGAATTGAGGGAGGTAGAAGATTAAAGGAAGGATAAGAAAACTCGAAAGCACCCTGGACTTTTATAGTGAGCGTTTTTGCCTCTTGGAATGTCGTTGACCGATTGATTCGTCATCGCTGCTTGCCTCTGCTTCGTCACCTGCCCTCCTCCCAGACTTCCTTAAGCCAGTTCTCCTGTTCTCTCGCTCACTGTCACTGTCTTGTTCTCGGTAGTCCTTGCGGCTTGACAAGGCTGCTGTCCGTGTGCTCCTCCTTTTTACCCTGTCCTCTTCGTCATCCTCCTCCTCCTCACTTTCACTCTCCTCCTGCCTGCGCTGTCTGCCACTGTGTCTCGTGGACCGGCTGCTGATCTCTTCCCGACTTTTAGAGGCTGAGCGTTCTTGTTTGCCGTTCTGTATCTTCCTCCCCCTCTTTTGGTCTTCCTCGTGGTCCTCGTTGTCATCCTGTTGAGGAGCGTAGCGTTTCCGTGCTTTGCGGCGCAAGTAGTTGACCCCGGGTAGGATCTTATGAAGCAGCTCAGCAAACGTTTGCTCGGTACGGCTCATGCACTGCAGCACGCTGCTGCCTGGCTGGTTGTATTCCTCAGCATTACTGAACACCAGTTTCATGTCCTCAACAAAGTCTTGAGGGCTGCGGTACTGCGACGACTTGAACTTATTCTGCATTGTGCTGAAGTCCATGGGCGTGCTGATGATGTCCTGGTAGTCTTCGGCTTCCTCTGCTGACACTGGCTCTCTAAATAAGTAATAAGAACTAAAGTTAGGGATATGCGATAAGTACACATGTAGGGGTCCAGGTGTGTGTGCATGTGTTTGAAATTAACCAACAGCTCTAATAACTTTCACTCTTCAAAAGTGCGGTCTTACACATCTGTTTTAAATGACGCTGATATTAGACAACATAACCAGATGGATTTTGAGACCCTGTTCACAGCTGGCATTAATGCATCTTGGATGATCTGATCATACGGAGAACATCCGAGACACAGTCGTTCACACCTGGCATTATGAATGAATCACCAATGACCACTGCGTCCGCACTGATCATACATTGGCCCTGGCAGAGGAAGATATTTTCTCTTCAGAGAAAGCCGTTGTAATAGTGACGCATTTATCTAGCTGGCAGGAAGCTCCATGGTTCAGGGTACTTTCCAAACACCCTTGCAATGAAGACATTTTCTAGCGAGAATGCAGTTAGATGCTCCTTTTGTTTTTTTTTACTGTTTGAGAAGCTTCAAGGCTCGTTCATGTTAAAATTGTACAAGCCACCTGTTTTTAGCATCCACTTGTGATCCGATCACCCAGGATGCGTTAATGCCAATAAATTTGAAATGAACTGCTAATAAGAATTAAGACAGGCAGAGAGAGAGAGGAGAGAGAGAGAGAACGTGTACCTGAATGGCCAGCTATAACGGAATTTAATCAATTTTAGGAGAATTTCTTCACACTTCTCGAGGTCCAGTGCTTGCTTATTTCCTCCTGTTCTGGAGCTCTGACGCACCTGCCAAAGTCAACACATTTTAAACATGGGCTGACAGCATAGAACCCGATTCTTAGACATTAGCATAACACAAGACACTTAGAAATATCAGATTGTTTGTGCAGCCAAGTTATATTTAACCAAAATAAAGAAAAAAGCCTATTCTCTTTCATAAGTGGTTGTGTGTATGCATGTGTAACATTTTGTTAAACATAAAAAAACAAAAAAAAAACCCTTCCCCACCAGTTCGTCAATGTCTGCATGGTTGTTTGGTCGTGACTTGGCAGCACTTTTAGATTTAGATGCAGTTTTGGCACTTGGTGGCGAATGCTTCTTGGACGATGACTTGCTCTGGACTTTGGGCCTCAGAAAAGATTTCATCTTCTTCCTTGGCCTCACTGTTGAAATCAGAAAGAATAGAAGATGAAAGTTTGTCAAAAGAGTTAATGGGTCTCTGGCTTCCAGGTGTGCAAAAAAAAAAAAAAAAAAAACACAAAAGGAGGAAATCTGCACAAGACTCACAGCTGTGCCCTGTATCCCTCTGCTCCTCATCCTCAGATTCATCCTCCTCCGACTCATCTTCCTCTTCGTCCTCTTCATCCTCCTCCTCTTCTGTATCTTCGTTATAGTTTCTGTTCATACACCGACAGAAAGAGAAGGATTGGACTGTGCTATTGTTTATAAAAAATTGCTGAGAGTGCATTTACATGTACACACCCTCATGGAAAAGTTAGATTACAGGACAGAACCTGTGTATGCATGCGTACTTTCTCAGACACGTCACTTTAACCTCTCTCACCTTCCACGCGAGCAGCGCCGGGCTATGGTTGGTTGGCAGGCCGGGCACAACCATTCCCCTTCAGGTATGCGATAAAGTGCTGGCCTCAGGCAGAAGAGGTGGAAGGCTTTGTTGCACTCATCACACAAGATTAATTTATCATCCTCTCCTACTGGGAAAATAAGAAGTATAATATTTAAAATGTTTATACTCCCAAAGGTGAGAATATTTTGTAGTTTTAATAAATTACTTACATTAGATAACTTATTTTACTAAGAGTTGATGTTCTTTAGAAAGTGTTTTAGATTTGTTTTAGTGCTTACATGAAAGAAAGTGAACATGTGATTCATACGGTATAAACAGGAAAGCTGTTGGTTCTCGGTTCCTCTTTATTCCTCTAATCTCTACTTTATAAATCCTACGTTGCCTGTAGCGGTTTAGCTAAAAATGAAATTAGCTTGATTTCTTCAGTATGATTAGGAATCCTAGCCTTATTTGACCCTTACTTAGACCCGTGTCTTACCTTTTTTGCGGCACACTTTGCAGCGTGCGTTCTCCGCCGACATGTCCCACTTGATGCATGCATCAAGCATTCCCAGAAGCACGTGCATACGTGAGAATGTCTGAGCCTCACGTATAGAAGACTTCCACTTCTCCACAGCAGTTGCCACCTGCAGGCAGACAACAAAAGTAAAAATTTAAGAAAACCCATTTCGGACATGCTGTGGATCCTGAAACCTGTTCTAAACACACACACACACACACACACACTCACCCTAGCCTCCTCAGCCAATTTCTTCTCCTCATCCACTTCCTCAACCTTTCCACTCTCTTCCCCTGTCTGCTTCTTCTTTTTCTTCTGTTTGGGAGCCATGAAGCCCTGCAGAAACTTCTTCACCACGCTCTCTTGCAACGCAATCACACACTCACCAAAATCCTTAAGGTTTTCCAGGTGTCGCACCTGAAAGTAAAAAATATAAATAAATAAATACAAATGACTCTTTAAAAAACGAACCAAAAAAATGAGATATTCTTAATTTACGTATGCAGATGTATTTTTTAAAATGAAACTGGTACCCCAAACTGCCCCAGGAGACAGTGTGTCAACCTATTGACACTCCTGAAAACACAAGCACCAGACATTCTCTCCCCAAAGTTCCTTACCCGCTCCTCAAAGATGGCTGTGCCTTCCATTAAGCCGAGCCCACCCTTCTCCAGGCGTGAAGATACCTCGATTATGTCACTGCGCAGGTATTTGAGGAGCTCTTGGAAGCCATCACAGGTGCGCAGGCCAGTGTTGGCCTTCCGGCTCAGGTGGATGGAGTGTAGTATATCTTGGTATCTTTGTCAAAATAATATACATTTAAAACACATATATACAACCATAAAGAATGACATATGCAACATGTTTAAAGTATTAGCACAGACTCACTTGTATTCCAGCTGCAGTTTCAGTTCACTCTCTCGCACACCTTGTGAGTGAAGGCATTCAATAAGCTCGTCAAGATCTTTCTGAGTGTCGCACACAAACCTGATCGGAGAGAAAGCGTTCTATAGATCATGATGTAGGAAAAAAAAAACCATGATCTTACTTCATGCAAAATGCGCTAAAGGTGTGGAATATGGAAATACAATCGTTAACTAGTATGTGTTGTGTATCAAATGATGCCATGTCTGCATAGGTTTGAGCTGCATACCACTAAAACAGATCAAATACAATATAATAAATGGTGTCTCACATTTCCATTTTATTTAACTGAACATTTACTTACCAGAGGTTTTGACCCAGCTTGGGCACAGTTGTCTCTATGCAGGTCTCTGTAACTGAAGCCCCCTGCTGGCCACTCTCATTAGTTACACTAGCTATACTTGCAACATCGTCTTTCTCCGCGTCTAGAGAAAAAGAAATAAGATCAAGGCACGGAGATTATTTAAAGTAGTTAAATTAATTTTAGGTTTTTGCTTGATTATGGAGGTTTAGAACTGAAAAGACTTGTGTAACACAGACAGTGTCGCTAACAAACCTGAGCTTTCAGTTAAACATACCTGATGAAACAACATGGCAAGTTCACCTATGAAATAAACTCAAGCTTCCTAAGCTATGCTGCTAAAAGGTTTACAAAAACCCCAATTATGTAATTAGGCAATAAGCAGCATAGATATTTTATTAAAATAACCAATATTCTATAGGTTAAAAAAAAACAACAACTTTGATTTAATGAAGTATCTTCTTAGGACATAGCATCCTCACCCTCTGTCTCCTCATCCTCCTCTACCTCTTCTCCCTGTGTCTGCTCTGGTGGCAGTGTAAAGCTGTAGTCGATGCTCTCGTGCACCCAGCCTTTTTCTATGTAAAGCCCAGGAACAACGTCAGAGAACAGCCAATACCTACACACACAAAACACCATTGAAACCACAGCCTTCACATATATATCATTCACGGCAGAATCTAGCCGTTACGCTAAAGCATGGGCAGGAGATTCAACACTACAAAACATACAGAGTAATGAAAAGAAATGAAAAATATGGAATTGAGAAGTTTAGATCTTGACATTTAATGAAATATGAGCAAAACAAACATGAGTTGCTACAATTGTAAATAAATAAGTGCACAAGTGGAACCTCTGGTAACTATTGGCTGTAATTCCAAGTGCAGACCAGCCATTCATAAAAATGAGCATTTAATAAAAGCTACCAATAAAATCCTGCAACATCACTGACATCAGCATTCATTATGCATGAATAAGAATATCAGTACGACTTTTCTAATCCAAAATAAGGAAATGTTTCAGTATGTAAAAATTCATGTTTGTGACATACTACAAATTACAAATACTCTCAGCTTTGTTCTTTGTCATGAAATTTTAAGCCATGGACCCTATGTGCTTAAGTACAAGGACGCTTTTGTTGGTATGTGAGATAAGAATGAAGTGTGCACGTGTGTACCGGTTGTGGCTGCGGTCAGTGCCGAGTGGCGTTCTCCTCAATACTAGTTTGGCCTTAGCGAGGCCCTCGTTGAATGCGCGCTCTACAGCAGCCCGGTGTTTCCTGATCCGCTCCTCCTCGGCTTCTTTCTCCATGCGCTCTTCATCCATACAACACACAAACACAGAGAGTGAATACAGTGGCTACAATTATACAACTACATGATTTTCTCAAGGTCGATCTTCACTCTTGCTATCAATTCACTGTGGATGTTAGGTCAGTAAATATTGTAAGATGTTCACTCTCTCTTTGAGTACGTTATTGAAAGTGTTTACATAGCACACTGAACCTGAACATTTCTCTAAACAGAATCAGATTATTGGCTGATCATTGTAGACCCTGAAAACTGACTTGTAAAGATAAGATTTGAATATAGTCTAAAATACGAAGCATGAAAACTCACTTGTTACCTTTGTTTGTTTTCTGTAGCCCCTCTACACATTACAGTATTGTTTTGTCCTGTGCTCACCTTTGTTCTGGCGTTCAAGCTCTTCCTTGTCTTTTTTGGCCTGTATGGCCATCAGCCTGCGGCTCTTCACTGTGCTGATCATGTCTTCGGGCTCTGCCTTCACTTGGGACACGTCCATATCCTTGTCATTGGTTTCCTTCTTTTTCTCTTTTTTACCAGCCATGTCCTGTGTTTTAGACTCCATCTGCTCCTTGCGTTTTTGCTTCTCGGCCTTACGGCGCACGTTGGCCTCCTTGAGTGTGGCAATGCGTTCTTTCCAGAGCTCAGAAGAACGGTGTTGTGCTGATTCCATGTGATCCTCCAAAGAGTAGGTCATAAGGATGCGATGGCACAGAGCCACCAGCAAACTGACCTTCTCAGCCTGTGCTAGCTCAAACACCTCGGTTGTCTCTAGCCGTTCCAGGAGCTCAGCACTCAGGACATCATCACAGCAGCCTCCGTTGTGCCAGTCGTCAGAGTCACGCGCGCTCTCGCCGCTCTGCACGTCATTTGGTCGAAGACACAGGCGTGCTAGCTCTGATGCAGAGTGCATTGTCAGTGGGATTTCAGAGAGAGGCATGTCCAGCTCACTGTAGGCCTCAGCCAGTTCATCCTGCATCAATGTCTGTAGCAGCACCACCAGTACACGATTCAAGTAAAGAAACCCTCCCTTGTCACCTGCCAGTGCCTCCATAAGTGACTGTGCCGTGATAGGGTACTGCTTGTCAGGCAACAGCAGCTCAGAGTAACAGCTGAGAAAGTCTGCAACCATAGCTATGTCACCAAACAGAGCATTGGGCAGACCCTCGGGCATGTCCACCAGTCGGAACGTGGGCAGGCTCTTGCCTGTGAGCTCCTGGTCCTCAAAACGCCGCTGCTGTTCACGCCTCAGCTGTAATTCCTTCTCGCGTCGCTCCTTTGCCTTTTCACGCAGCTTCTCTTTCAACTCCTCCCGCTTTTTACGCAACGCTTCTTGTCTCTCCTCCTCACTCATGAGGGCCCAGCGCCGCCTGTGCTCCAGTCTCTCCCAGCGCTTCTGTACCATCTCCTTCAGTTCATCTGGGAGGCGTCCACGGTCCTCTGCCGACAAGGTCTTTGCTGCCCTGCTCACTATCGAAGAGAGTGTGCTCTTCTTGTCCTCTTTGCCTTTATTCTCCTTATAAAAGCGCAGCAGATGCAGAGCCATGGGAGGCAGAGGTTTGCCCAGCTTTGGAGTGCCAGGCCCGGTACTCCGAGCTCTCTTTTTAGGACTTCCAGCAGCATTGGGACTCTTTGCTAGATCTAGCAGTGTCATCTGTTTCATTCTAGGCTTCTTAGAGGACTTTTCATCTTTTTTTGAGGCTTTCTGGCTGTTAGTTTTGTTTCCGCTGCTTTTGTGATTCTTCTTGGCATCGGTTTTCTTGGTTGTGCCAGAATTCTTGACCTTTAGTGGAGATCCGTTCAGGTTCTTCACCTGAAAACGCACAGCAAAAAAAAAAATCTATATCCGTTTTATCAAAACAGTGCTACAATGGATGTGGAACACTGGCTGTGAGATACGCTGTGGAAAATTCTTCAGACATCTCAAAATATTTAGGGGCCATTTAGGGTCATCGTTCTAAACTAACAGTCCAAGGAAACCAAAGCATATACTGATTAGCCATGTTTATATGAAAGCCATTAGGCTCTAGGGCTAGATAATAAGAAAACTACACATTCCTGAGAAATCACAGGTTTTGTTACACTAAACTTTATACACTGCATTATCAATTAAAAGAGTTTAATTTCTACCATTGTATTGTTCCATATAATTTGTCATTAATGTCCTGTTTTTAATTTTTAGTCTATAAAATTATTCGTCGTGCACTACAATTAGGCTTCGTGAATAGAAAACATTAATAAAAATTTAAAAAAAAAAAAAAAAACATACCTGCATGTTGGCCCAGAGAGTTGGACTCAGAGGCATGTTTTGAGAGTTTTGCTTTTTCTTCCGCTTTTTCTCCTTCTCTCCTTTTTCATTTACACCAATTGTGTCCACTCCTGTCTCTGAGCCCTGAATCTTCATCTTCTTGCTCGGTTTTCCTTCCGGTGAACTGAGACTCTTTCTCTTGGATGATGGATTTTCTGCTAAAAACTAAATAAACAAAAGCACGACCATTATTTTAAAAAGCTTCGCCTCTATTGGAGTTACATATGTAATAATGTTAGTTTCACCTCCAGTTACAGCTCAGAATTACTGATTGCAACTGTAAAACAAAAGCAACTAGATTAACCCTAACCATATAACCGAAGTCAATAACTATACACTACCTTATGTGGGTCTAAGAGAAAGTCACTGAATTTGCTGGGTAAGTTGAATTTTTTGACCAGTTCGTCCTCTACCACCCAGGGGGCGCTTTCTCCCATGCCAAGTCTGAGAGCAAAGTGTCTGATGAAGTAGCGCATGATCTCTTTATTGGGAGGTCTTTCTGTTCTGAAGAGGCTGTCAACTGGGACATTACTGATAACTTTTTCTTCATCGAGGAGCTTCACATCATATTTGTGGGGCAGAAATTTAGGCATCACCCATTTCTTCTTCTCCTCCTTCATTGTGGTGGGGAGTTTTCTGGGTGAGCGACGTGCCCGATCACCTGCAAAAAGAAAGTGTAAAGAAAAAGATATCAAACATCAAATATGATCAAACACGTTTTCAGTGTCTAATAGAAAACAACTGAAGACAATGAACTTCGGTTACTTACAAAGGCTCTCGTGCCTGTTGTTCTCTTCTTTAAGCTGCTCCTTCTTTTGGTTTTCTTGGCTGGCATTCTCCTTGTCACTAGAGGGGGAGTCACATGCTCCCTCTATCTTCTTTTGAGTCTGGTCCTCCTGAACCTTTTCCAAAGGATGAATTTTCACCACCTTCACTCGCAAACTTTTATCCTTTCCAACCTGAGAGTGAAAGATATACAGGCAGGAGGTAAGAAACCCGAAAAAGCTATAAAACTCCTCAAAAGTTTACGTTTGGTAAATTTCCTACCAGGAAGTCACACTCTTCATCTACAGCATATTTAGTAAGGATCTCCAGCCAGGCCAGATCCACCAGTTTGTCCAGAGACACCGTGTTATGGTGTACAATTTCCAAAACTGGTTTCTCAAACCACACAGGGTATTCCTCTTGCAGCCTGAAAAAGTTCAAGATCACAAAACAAACTTTCAAAAAACACACACACAAAAAACCTTTGATTAAATAAGATGAAGCAATAATGTAAGCACAGCATTAAACTAAACAGAAGTGAGTAACTGGTGTGATCAGCACTGTGATAACTCGTTCACACCAGCAGGGGCGCTAATCTGCGACCCGGTAACGACAACAGGCAGTCACAGGCTCAAGTCTTCATTGTTTATGCAACATCATGAGTGTGTGTATTAGCAGATATCAGACACTGTGAGGAAGGGATTTTTACATGTTATACAAATTCCATGCGTATGCCACAAGTCCGTGGCTCGTGAGAGTAAACGTCAAAGTGTGCTCCTGTGACATTCCCTTGCTACAGTATAGATTACCCGGTAGCAGATGCCCATTTACTGTTCAGTTTTTACACTATGCTTTCAGACTTAAGCTTCAAAATGGTTATGTAGTGAAATAAACAAGAGGCCAAAACACCTGACACGTAGCAACAAAGTTAAAAAGCTTAAACAAAAAACACCCTTAGTTTAAGGACGAACGAGTCTCTCGTCCCATCATGGTTTTGTTACTCACAGCTCAGTGACTTCCTGCTCTTCCTCCCAAGCCTCCAGGTGCGTGAGCTGACAGCTACCGGTGCTTTTGCATGTCCAGATCCGTTCACTGTATTTCTGCATTCGGGCCTCATACTCTCTGAACAGCATCGTTAAAGAATATAAAACCAGCAGAGAGAGACACGCACAAAAAAAGCACGAATGATGTTACATTTTGCACATGTGGAACCCTACAGTCTGAGGTTGTGTGTGAGGCCTTTTTATTTTTTTTTTTTAAATATAATTAACAGGGTGTAGCAGAGAAACTGAATTAGCACCAGGCCCAGCTATAAGACAATTAGGAACATGTTTATGATTGCCTTTGAAGACCAGTCGTTTAGAGGTGCAACAATTTAAGCATCAATCAATGTATATATGAAATGAGGTACAAGTTATAAATCCTTTATTTTGTTTTTGTATACTGTAAATACTTGCAGCAAAACAATCTGCAGTTAAAGAGCTTTTAAAGTCGGTCAAATCCATGTTGATAATTCAGGGGGGGGGGGGGGGGGGAATAAGTCCACTGTGTAATCCTGAAGGCAACTAAAACTGAAACTGAAAAATAAGGATCTTCTGTAAGATCCATGTAACTCCAGTGTGTGTGTGAGCTCAGAAACAACAGTGAGAAGTGGTTTGACAGGTACACCTGTCAAGTCACTGAGTATTTATAGCAAACAATAGTTCACTACTACTTCACTACACCTTAGTTCAATTCTCAAAGTGGCAGAAATGTAAAAAAAATAAATAAAAAATAAAAAAAAAAGAGAGAGAGAAATGAGGTTCAAATCTTTCATTTTCTCCTCCCAAAAGCGTCGGTATAGAAACTCCAACCCATACACGTGGTGTGTTAACAGTAAAACTCCGAAGGGCCACATCTATAGTCCTAAACCAATACAATCACTTTGGCTACATCATGTTAGCTTCTCTGCTAACCGGAAGATCCTTCACTCAACGGCACGGATCTAAAACCTCGAACCATCTCCGCTTATGTAGTTTAACACGCTTCAGATTAAAACAAAACAAAAAGCCATAGTCGGTTTGTCTGGACTGCCTGTCTGTCTGCTATTAAAAACAACATCCCCTTGACATTACTAATCACATTATAGCAAACAAAGCCTGGCTAACTTCTCTCTTCTTCAGTGAACCTGCACTACTCCAAATCAAGACAGAACAGAGAGAAAACATACAATAAGTCACTTAAATAAACCGCTAGTAAACGATTAAATGTAAATAAAATGTCAGATTATTTTCAAACCTCGACCGGATAAACACACAGCTAGCTCAGGATAACAGTTGCACAACTCCAAACCCGGACAAATCATCATCATCATCATTATTATTATTATTATAAAAGTAAGCTTTTTAAAATCACGCTGTTTGTTTTGTTTGACATACCAGGCATCTCTGATGTAGCATTATGTCATGGTGGAAAGCCATCATGCTAGTTAGCTAGCTAGCTAGTAAAGGATACTCTTTGTTGATGAAGGCCTCTTTGGTGTGCGGGATGATGTAGAGCTGCTCCCCGGGGCCCGGCGGCTCTGCTGGCGCCTTAGACAGCGGGTACGGCTTCCGGCCCAGCAGCGGCGCCATTATGACTGTTTATACACAAATAAACTTCGGCGTGATGTAAAGCTTTAGGCTAAAATCAGCGCCAGTACGAACATGTAATCCGAGAATCGAGACAGAATTCACACAAAGCGCTTTTTCCTCGACATTTAACGCCTAGCTAGCATCAAAGCTAAGCTCGAGTTAGCTTAGCTTAGCTTCGGCTAAATAACAATGACTGAGATTAGCAATGTCGTCTCCTCGGTTCTCCTCCGGTTAAAAGAGCCGGTTGGGACATAGCGTGTCAAGATCCGACAGATTTATAGACAATCGCGCTGAAAATAAACGTCACCCAAAAGTTGTAACGGAAGCTAGCAGCTTTCTCCCGGTCTCGGTCCCGGCACAAGGATCACTATGGCGCGCTTTCTAAAAAAATTCCCAGCATGCACTTTGGCCTTCAGAGCGTGACGAATGCTATTATTCTTCCCGTCCACGACACGACGTAGACGCTCGTGACCCCTTCAAGATGGACGTGTTGGGTTTAAAGAAAAAAAAACTAACGAGAGAAAAAAAAGAACGTCAGGTTAAACAGGATAAAAAAAAAATGGCGGGAGATACGACACGGGTGAGCACGAGCCCGAACACAACGCCACCGGCAGCGCGCGGAATTCGGCAGCTTTGTCCCGCCCACCGCGGCCACCGATTGGCTGTGACTAGGACTGTAATTAACCTACATGAAGTGACTGTAGTGATAGCGTCAACCAGTGGGGAACTAAAGGGGGGTCTTGTAATGAATATTTATAACCAACCGTTATCATAGTTATTATATTTAATAAGAGGTCCTTATCGTGTTTATTGTGCTGATTTGTTTGGATAAGGTAATTAAAGGTATTCTGATAATGTGCTTCATGAATATATTCCTGATGTTGGCACCGAAGTTAGCACCAATGTTAGACCAATGTTGGCACCGATGGTGGCACCAATGTTGGCACAGTTTCTTCATCCTGCACGTTTTAGTGTATTTCCTGCACCAATGCATCCACTTCAACCCCAGAAATGTGGTTATGTAGCTAATGACTGAACTGAATTTGGTGTGTTGATTTAGTTAAAAAAATATAAGACCAGGGTCGGTAAACTCTGAACCGATAAAATCAAATGGTGGTGGTGCTGTTGTATCAGAAGTACAGCCATTTTTAAGTCCAGGTAAATGAAGCAACCAAATTTGATAGTCACGTCTCCTTCATTAGAAAGAAATCGGTCAGAAATAACAACTATGCACAAATTACAAACTCGTTTACAAATTTCATACATCTGTAAATCAAGCTACTTGTTAATGTGGTGGTAACATGGCAGAGTTTGGCTCAAGTGGTTAAAGTGCTAGTTTGTTGATAAAGCTGCCACTGCTGGGCCCTTGAGAAAGGCCCTTAACCCAATCTGCTCCAGGGTGCTGTATCATGTCTGACCCTGTGCTCTGACTCCAACCTCCAAAGTTGGGATATGCGAAGAAAGAATTTCTCTGTTCTGTGATATGTGACAAAAATAAAGTCTTCAACGTCAAGGGCCTTAATACCACTGATGTACTTTTAAAGCTTTAGTCTAAAAGCTAATTAAAAAAACACACCATTCCTCACGCATAGTAAATGAACAGAAATGTAACCCTGGTGGTACCAACTCAGGGATAAAGAAAAGTTCTCAGTAGGGAAATATGCTGAAAACAGTTGCACATATTCTTCCTTCTGTAAAAGGTAAAGTTTTGAAGTAAAAAAAAAAGTGATATGGATTTAGTTAATTTTACATTTTTAGTAAAATAAATGTACTTTAAAGATCTTTTCATGATGGTTCATGAAAATGCTTTACAAAAATTTTTCCGTATAATTGATGGCCCCAACAAATGCAGTTAGACTTCCCTTGATGTATTGTTGAGTAAACGAATGTCCTGTTCCAACATGAAGAAAGATGTGTTGAAATTCGTGTTCAAGGTAATAACACGGTTTCTCTACAGAAATAAAGAGTATTTTCTTTGAAGCCTAATTAAATGTACCCAGAAACCCAAAGTGACCCAAAGCTTGAAAGTCATAACCTTTTTGAAAATAATCCTTTTAACACGGTGTATACAAACTGTACAAAATTAATTTTGAAACAAACTCATATCATTCAACAATTTCATTTTTATAGAGAATTTCTTTTCTAAAAAGACATTTTCATAGACTATTAAAGCATGTAAATGTCAATACCTTCATGTGTGCAGTGCAATCTGAAAACAGGGAATTGCTAGAATGCTGGTCCAACACCACACAGCACAGTATGTAAAATTTTTGCTATATTCTCTGTTTGTATCACATTCTCTCTGATACTGAAAGATCAATTTAACATTTCAAATTACGGTACCTGAGCTGAGTTCAAAATAACTTTGCTGCACTCATGAACCACGGCTAAATTTAGTAAATAAATCCGGCTTGGTAATCTACAATAAATAAAATAAAGCAGCACATGCAATGAAAGAAAAAGCAAATATTCTATGCAAATGTAGAAAAGCTTGAAAATGCAATACAAATGATCAGATACTTAATGTCATAAAAAGCACCTACTTGATATCATGACACACTATACTTTTATAGTGTTCTCTCCCACACCGAGTTATTTACAACAAATATAACACTTACAGAGTTGTCTTCAAGTAAATACTTCATGGTAAATATATGAAAAAACTTTGGGGGGCAAAAGTCTAAATGAAATTCCAACCATCTCATAGTTTGTAGAGTTTTGCTAGAGATTTGTAGTTTCTTTTATTAACTGCTTGCTAATGTTACTGAATCAGTCCTGGTAATGATATCTTTGTTTCATTATCAAATTCTAACTCAACCAACAGACGCTCACAACAGTTCACAACATGGCTGCTCAATTCAGTCCCACATGTCCAGGTGAGCTTTGCTTATCATGGTGTGTCCATCTTAAGACTCGGCTTTAAATAAAAGCCATTTATTCTGTGCAAACTCTTTTCAGTGGCGGTGCAACTGCCACTTCTTCATCCTCCTGTAAAGGTGATAAAGTCACACAGAATAAGATGGTTGGATCTTAATAATTTATCTTAATAATATACAAATACGTACAAAATGTGCCTTTAGCTAATATACAATACTATTGATGGTAATTTTTTACATTACCTGAGCAGATAGCGGCAGTAAATCCTCTTTTATCAGAGTTGGAGGTTCATCAGTGACTTCACTACTGGTCATTGATGGCTCTGAGCAAAATAAGAGGATGAAACAGGCTTTAAAGCAAATACAGTATAAATGCCCTATTGTATTACACAGGTAGTGAATAATCAGAAAGATTTTCAGGTTCACAGTAAATCAGTGTCTACAAAGAACAAAATTAGACATAATGAAATTGAATGCTGTCAATTTATTAAAACAATTAATTATTTGTTTGTTTATATAATGAATTATTTATTTTCTTGAAGGTTTCTTTTAATGTTAAGTTCTTCTTTCAGTATGACAAGATTTACCCTCCATGGCCTCCTGTCCCAGGGTGGGTGGCTGAGAGTCCTCTGTGCGGAAGTAAGGTGTGTGTGTAGGGCTCACTGCCCCACTGACATGCTGTGGACTAGAGTTAGTGCTGCTGTCCACTTTGTTATTCGATTGATAGGCATCCGACAAGAAACTCTGGTTACTATTGTCATCTGTTAAGCAAAATCGAGATTGCACATATTTTTATAAACTCAGAAAAAGTGAGCATGGCATTTTACAAATGCTACATTTACAATTTGAATAATAAAATTCTGTATTGGGTTCTCAGTTTGATTACCTTGGAAATCCAGTAAGACCGAGCGAGCATTTTCTAGCACCACATCTGTAGGAAAGCCTTTCAGTTCCCTTGATGCCCCTCCTGGGCCTTTTGCTTTAAATATCTGAGACAAAAACAGAATATCAATGTGTAAATGAGCTCACACTTCTCTTATTCCTTCTAATTTATTATAAAACCTCATACCTGCTTCGTCTCTGACACAGGAACCCACTTAAAGATCCGTAAGGAAGTGTCTCCCACAGTTACCCACTTTTTCTCCCTATATGTAAATCATAACATGTTATACTGAGTATATAATATTACAAAACAGACCCGGCGATCCGAATGGTGTGAAATCGCCAGCGATTAAAAGAGTTCTGACCATCAGGGTAGAGCGACGCATCCTATCCAAATCTAATTGATGACATTATAAGGATGATTTTCGGGCAAACAGATAAACACACAAATAGAAAAAGAGAGATAAACAGCTGCATTCTATGGATCTACAGCCTGGGATAGAATTAAATCAGTCCAAGTCTCACTTTTCTTCATAGCATTCTGTGTATTTTATTCTTAACTCCATTTGCGGTGCTGTTGAACTCGGTTCCTAAATGGTCTAAAATAAACCACTTTAGATAAAGACGTGTGTGTGTGAACGCACACAATCTGATCCGGATCCTGAAAGTGAAACTTTTATTGAGACAGATTGACTAGTATTTCTAACTGAATAGACACAAGACACGGCATTATCAATAAAAAGTTCACATTTACATTATTTCAATCTATTCTTTATTATTTCCCCAGAAGTTTACTTATTTTCACATATTGAGGTAAATACGAACTCTATTGCAGTTCGATTTGGACACGCCTACATTTGCATAACGTCCCAGACTCGTAGAGCTATTGGTTAGATCTCGAGCGTACACCTGTCAATCAAGCATAGGCCCCGCCCACAGGCCACATTGAAGTTTGTGTTTTCGTGACTAGCTTAGCTGTTGCTTTCACAATAAGAAACTAAATCGTCTTTAGATCGGACAGCTTACCATCTACGGACCCTTTCGATCGCCGCCATGACTTTTTTAATATCATCTTTTGCACGGCTTCGTGTTTCTGCTCGTACTGATCGTCCGGACATTTTGATGAGTTATTATCTGAGTTTGTTCAGATGCTTCTCCGCTCTGTCGCCTGCGATTTGGCCGCGACGTACAAGATCTCGCGAGATTTCATTCTCCGAGATTTGCTTATTGTTGTCTTTCTTTCTTTCTTCCTCTTTAGCGCCCAATGGCTGTAAACAATCACTCTATTTTTGTTCCTCAAGTACAAACAAAAGTACAAACTCAAAACATAGGCTGTCTGGTGGGTTCGTGTGAGCTCAGGAATAAAAGCTCAGTAATTAATTATAATAAATAAATCAATATAAATAACCGAATATAATAACTAACTCAATAATAGATACAGATTATTTCAATATTTGGAATAAGTTCGGATTTAAAGGTCCTGGGGTGCAAAAGGTTGAGAAATCCTGAGGTAGAAGGTTTGGAAATTTCATGTTAATTACATTTTATAATAATAATAATAATAATAATAATAATAATAATAATAATAATAATAGACAATAAATAAATAATTTAAAAGTATAAATGCAAGCCAACATCAGAAAATTATTACTGAGAGGAATAATTAATAAAAAATTTTTTTTACAACATCTTTGTTGATAACCTAGTTACACAAGCTTCAATCAATCAATCAATCAATCAAACACCAATCGATTTGACAGTTATGTTAGATAAAATAATTATTTGCTTTAAAACCACATCATTTTCTTACAAAAACATGTCACCGACAAGAAAACCCTATGACACTGTGTTTTTAATCATTATGTACTTTACTGGCTAAACCCCAGATACGTTTGATTGTAGACACCGAAACAAACTGAAATGACCAGCTATGGAAAAATGAAGAGATTTTATTCCAAAACAAATGTGCACATCTTTAATCAGACCCAGTTCATCAGCAGCTTATTAAGTCCTGAAAGACAAAAAGTATTGCTGTCTAATCGCTCAATGTATGCTATACTATTCCACTCCACTGCAGAGATGAATACACAATGTCCACTTCTGTGTCATCTACTCTGTCCCTGGAATCCTGTGGTGAGCAAAGTAGCACTGTTTTCTTTACATTGGATCCAAGTCTTGCTATAGCAAGAAGATCATAGACTGGTAACTTTTCATCCATAGGCAAACATAGGGCAATGAAGTGGGCATGAAAACGGAGTGGATCACCTGAAGGAAGAGAAAAATAACAGTGGTAGTTATCAAATATGATAATTATCATATGTGACATATTAAATAATTATCACATGTAACTTTGTAGTGGCTGGGAATAACGTGTCACTGCAGTGCTTTATAACAGGACTGTAAAAATGTGTGTGTGTGTGTGTGTGTGGGGGGGGGGGGGGTAATGGATAAAGCCATACTGGTCTCACCTGGATACACGAGATAATCTCCCCCAAACTTCCCTGCTGCAGTCAGGTAGAAACCTTTCCTCCTAAGATCCTTATAAACCTGGAACCTTGTCTCTGAGTGCTTGTCTCTAGGCATTGGCCAATCAGCAGCCAAGAAAGCATGTTCCTCGGGACAATGACTGAAGCCGGCACGAGCGGTGCAGAGTTGGACAGCCATGGCAGAATGAGGGAATGAGAAGCTCTTCTCCAAAGATTCAAGTCGTTCTCTTACTGCCTGTTCTGCTCCCTCATTACCATTATGATCTTTAAAAATAGAAATAAAATACAGTCTTTGTGTCAGATCAAGCAATGATCAAATATCCTATTCATTTCAAATTTATTTGTATAGCGCTTTTATCACTGGACATTGTCTCAAAGCAGCTTTAACAAACATAAGAAAAAATCAGTTTATATACTGACATGTTCTCTTGTACTCAAGTTGTTATAAAACTATCTTGGTAAGACGAATTTTAGGATAAAATTAAACATTTTCCAAGAAACTTGAAACAGCAAGTTTTTTTTTTTTAACTGTACAATAACAATAGCTTAAATTATTGTGCAATAACACCCTTCTTTAAACTTTGCAATATTACCTATAGCAATTTGTTTGTTTGGAAGTGTAACTACCATATTGTTTGCTTTTTTTTTCTTTTGTACCTTAACACTGTTCTGTATATATTCAAATTTATATTATGTTTTTATTTTTATATTTGCACATTTTTCTTTGCTGCTGTAACAGAAATTGTTATTTATCCCAAGAATAAAAGGTATATCTTATCTTATATAAAGTTAATATATTGTAATAGTTTCATAATATTATAAAATACACTAAGCCATTTGTAAACCAATAGTTTAGGCTAAAAGAGAATTGAGATATAAATTACACAATCCAAAATGATTCGATGAGGAAATGTATCAGACTTCCTCAGAAACCTTTAACTGTTTCAAGTTTTAACCATATTTTTATGGCACTAAAAAGTGATACTTTTAACTGCTTATGTGTTTTCATATTTACTATTATTGTTGAATTCACTCACTCTCACTCACTCATTTTCTACCGCTTATCCGAACTTCTCAGGTCACGGGGAGCCTGTGCCTATCTCAGGCAGGATACACCCTGGACAGAGTGCCAACCCATCACAGGGCGCACACACACACTGTCATTCACTCACACACTACAGACAATTTTCCAGAGATGCCAATCAACCTACCATGCATGTCGTAGGAAACCGGAGTACCCGGAGGAAACCCCCAAGGCACGGGGAGAACATGCAAACTCCGCACAAACAAGGCGGAGGCGGGAATCGAACCCCCAACCCTGGAGGTGTGAGGCGAACGTGCTAACCACTAAGCCACCGTGCCCCCCTTTGTTGAATTCATATTAATGGATTACAAATGGGTATGATTATAAGCAATTAAATTATTTTTAAATAATTATAATTATTAATAATAATCTAAATAATAAATTAAAGGATTTTTTATGAAATATTTTTATTTATTTATTTACTTACTTTGACATGTTCTGTAAATAGAAAGTCTCATCATTTTGAGTGAATGTATTGATATTTTTAGTATTAAACAAAGATATTCTATGGAGCATCAATCACCATTCCGTTTCTCCTCCATTACTCTTTGCAGCACAGCCTTCTTGTCCTCCAGTGCGAGAGCACGCTGCTCCTTATAACTCTGCTCCAGTCTGGCCTTGTACAACTCAACTGCCTTTGAACGACTTTCTTTATTTTCATACAACTGTGGAAAAAAGAAGACGACAATAGGAATATGAGATTGATATGAAAACAATATCATAATAACACTCTCATTGTCACAAAACTAAACCAATTTCGAGATTAAACAAGTGGCCTTTTTAAAATAGAATTGAAAAGTAAAATTTTACTGATAGAGTCCACTAATATTATATATTATTATATATATTCTTGAAGGCACTGTGGTTCGGTACGTTGGTTCACGTCCTCACCGGTGGTCCCCAGTTCAATACTGTGTGCTCCCACCATTTAAAAAACATGGATAGCCAATACAAAATTCAACCTCGGTGTAAATGAGTGTCCAGATATATGTGTGCATGATGCCCTGCAATACACTGGCATCCTAGCCAGTATTCCACCTTGTTGGATGAATGAATTAACAAACTATTGAATTCCCTTGTACATTGCATCTGTTGCACAAAGACTGCTTATGACTTTACTTCTGTACTTTATGTTACACACCCTCATCAGACACATACCTATGGTTTATACTTCCCAGACCATGTCCTGTGTATATTTATTAGCATTTTATGCAGTCTAGTCTAGTGCTTTTACATGAATGAAATAAAAACCCACTTGATCTGACATTTCCTATCATAAATGACGAATATCAGATACAAAGATAAACACATTTCAAGCTCTGATATTTACAGTTACCTCTTTATGTCGCACAGTAGTCGCCTTTCCTATCTCCACCAGCAGCTGAGCCTCTTCCTGCAGGATTTCCAGTGGTCTTCCCAGTCTGACATTCTGCCTTGGCTGTCTGGCCAGAGACCCCACAAGATTCCCTATCACCCCGACCTCTTCCCTACACATTCTAATGTCGGCGGCCCTCCACAGCAAAGGCTTAGATCCGCAGAAGCTTATGTTAACAACCTGATTCTCAGCTTTGTCTGCATCACTTGTATTTCTCGCGTCCACACATTCACTGCTTTCTGTGTGTTGGTCATCAGACTGGGTGCTCTGTTCTGTCCCATTCCAGTCCATGACATCAACTATTATTAAACTTGTGCATATAGATTGTAAATAGCTTGGTCTAGTGTCTGTACTCAAAAATCTGTGATTAAAAAGAAAAGTTTAATGGCAAAGTTAGCCATGTCATTATATGTAAACGGCTGTGCTTAGTTTGACCACGTGGTTTGACCACGTGTTAAACACGTGACAGTTATTTTAATGTTCTTTTTACATTTCAGTCTGAAATTAAATCTACTAGAACACAGGAAGCTGGCATTTCGTTTGATTTTTATTACATTTGTATTACCTCTTTACACCGTTTAATTCAAACTGATAACACTTTTTGTTTACGTGATCCGTATCGTCGCTTTTTAACCAATGAGGACGAAGAGCAACCCGGAAAAAGAGAGGTCGCGTTTGTGTGTCAAAATAAAAGCGTTATTTGAAAAGTTATTTAAGATTAAAAGCTGCATCCAATCGTGATTCGTTCTAAAGATATTGCAAAGTCATATTTAATAGTTCACTTTAATTTCGCCACTTTAATAAATTAAACTAACTAATAAAAATACCACTTTAATTATGTAAGTACTGTGGCATTTACTTTTACAAATAATCCCCTATTAGCTTTCACATTTAAAACAACATCAACATCTAACCCTATAGATTAACTTAAAAGTTTCCGAACTCTGGTCTTGGAGTATTTTAGTGTTTTCCCTCCTCCCAAAACACGTGATTCAACATATTAACATCTTTTCCTGAGTTAAAGGGGTACATTAGAGCAGGGACAATACAAAAGTGTGCAGGGCAGCTGCACTTAGTAATGACTTCATTCATGTTAGTAACTCACAGGAATAGGCAGGCAAGGCAGAAATATACCTCAGTCTACAGCACCATCATATCAAACTGTTTGCATGCTGTTTTGCACACTGTTTTTTTGCTCTTTGCACATGCTGTCTATTTCAGTTGTTTGCTGTTTTGCACAATCTCATGTAACTGCTGCTATAATACTGTGTTCATTCCAGTATTTCTGCACACGCAATATTGTTTGCAGTGGTTGGTGCTGTTTCTGTTAATTGTCTTTTGTGTTGTCTTTTGTTTATTGTCTTTTATTTTTTGTTTGCACTGTCTTTTGTCCTGCACTGTCTTGTTTGCCTTGTCCTGCACTGTCTTGTATGTCTTGTCCTGCACTGTTTGCACCAGGTTGCACAGATGCACTTTATGTATCTAGAACTAATTTACTAAGTCCTTATAGCTCTGTCTTTGTTTTATGTATCACCCTGATCCTGTAGAAACGTTGTCTCATTTCACTGTGAGAAATGAGACAAAAAGCTTCTTGAATTGACTTGATTTGAGATGGGACAAAAGATTCTAGGTGGCAGTGCTACCTGCTAAGCCACACACACACACACACACACACACACACACACACACACACACACACACACACACACACACACACACACACACACACACACACACACACACACACACACACACACACACACACACACACACACACACACACACACACACACACGCGCGAACAATTTAGAACAGTAGCATTTAGGGGTTAGGGTGGATGAAAACTAAACTAGGAACCCCAGGGTAAACCGACATGACATGACACAAAATGCTAAGGATCTAACTGGTGCTGTAGCTTTGACTGATGCTGTAGCTTTGAGGTGGCAATGTTACCTGCTGTACCACTGGGCAGCATTTTTACTAGAATAAAGAAATTAGATCAGTCCACACGAATAACTAGAGAACTTAAAGTGTGGACTGGCTAAGTTGCCCCTAGGTGTGAATGAATGTGCATGCAGTTGTGTGTGGAAAGTGTAAATAGAGAAATCTCTTACCTTATGTCCAGTGTTGTAAAGATAGGCTCATGTTTGTGCAATATCTAAATTAGTAGCCTGACATATATACTACAAATGCAAATTTGCTTTTCTCTGTTTCATCGGTTCTTATACCAGCATTAAATCACCATGCTATGTCTCATGGTCTACGTCAAAAGACATGCCGGTAGTCATATTCTCCAGTCTAAAGTGAATCATTTTGTGTTTAATAAAAATCACAGATCACACAAATTTAAATCACTCAGTCAATGCAGCGTGACTGTTTAACAGTACTAAAGCTCATACTTTACCTATTTATCACCATATATATTTAAAGTCATATATAAAAATGTGTTCAGGCCATGCTACTGTACATACTCAGATCTTTCTAGGGTTGGTGAATGTTTGTCCACTAATGTGTTTATGTCAGTTAATAAGGATTAGAGTTCTCTGAAGCTAGGTCAGTCTTACGAGCATCTGCAGCATGGCAGTGTGGGATTACCGTTACTTAGTCCACACACATGCTGGTACACTGCTCACATGTCACATATGAGGCCAAAGACAGGTGAGTTATTGCTTGAGGATTGATTTTATATATAGCTTTTATATGATATGCTTTGTATGTATTTTGAATTGATAATTGATATCCAGTGTTTGAAATAGAATATTCTAGTAAATAAAAATAATATAAAACTATAAAATAATAATTCGTTCAGTGCCAGCAAAACCTGTGAATATTTGTATGTTGCATGTGTCTTGCTATTCCTAAAACAAAGCATTTCTTGTCTTCTGTATAGCTATTTATTCCTTAGCAATGCTGAACACTAGTTATTACTACTACTGCTTAGATGTAAGCATACATCCAATTACATGTAGGTTCCTATCAACTTGCCTCAGTTAACCTGTAGTTTAGTTTGCTCACTAGCAGTGTATGGTCTCTGTCCACTCTCTGTCCTCTCTCTGTATACCCTATACGTTATGACCTCGCTGATTCCAGTGCCAAAGCCCTCATATTCCCAGGCCAGGGAAACCCTGGTAAAGGCTATTCCCCCAAAGGTCATCTGCTTGCTGGCCTGTGGGGGAAGAGATTGCCGTTATGAGGGGCCAGTGTGCTGGAGACCAAGCCAACAGGCTATTAAGGGCCTCTTCTCTAGTTGGTGAGACTCTGCTATTATCTCTCTCTCTCTCTCCCTCTCTCTCTCTCTCTCTCTCTCTCTCTCTCTCTCTCTCTCTCTCTCTCTCTCTCTCTCTCTCTCTCTCTCTCTTTCTCTCTCTCTATCTCTCTCTCTCTCTCTCTCTCTCTCTCTCTCTCTCTCTCTCTCTCATATTGTATGCTGGGTTAAATTGATCATGAAACACAAAATGTGGGGTTTAATTTTAAATATGGATAAACTTTCATTGTTTTGTGGATCTATTTTTTTTTTTTCATTTTTAAAAATATTTTTTAGATCACCAAACATTTATTTAAGTACTTATTTTGTTTGTTTTAAGGATGACTGATGACATTGTTGCTATGGCAAGGCCATCTACCAACCTCATTAAGGCATACAACATAATAGATCAGTTTAAAAAGTAAGTGTTGGAACCCATTGATTGCTATAATTGATTTGTCACTATAACAAGATTGATTTTGATAATGATAGTATAGTATCAGAATATCTAATAAATAAACAATAGTATTGTATTAATAGTAAAATAATATTATAAAGAAAAATATTTTCACCATCTGTAATTAACTGTACTGTATATCACACAGTATCTATCTGTTTTTTATGTTACTTATGACCAGGAACATAAGCTTGCAAAATTTCTGAAAACTTTTGACATGTATGTTTTAGTTACATGAATGTGATCCCAGGACCTGAAAACAGAATATTTTTGAAGTTCTTTCCCTCTCTGGGGTGCTTTAAACATTTATCTATAATTTAGGTCATGGTGAAAGTCTGTTTTTCACACCAGCTTCCAAGTTAAAAAAGAAAAGGAAAAGAAAAAAAGAAAAATTGTACAAATAACCAACCAGCTTTATAAGGGACATCACAAGGAAAATCTGACTTATCAATAGGTATAATTCAAATGTATTATATTGTTAAGTTGTTTAAATATATTATTTTTAATTGGAGTACTTTATTCATGAATATTAAATTCAGTTGTAAATTGTCTGACACAAGGTAGTATTGAATAAATGCTTTGACCAGATGATAGTTTGTTTAATACTAATGCAAGCTAAAGAGTCTGTTTACTGCTTTTTTGGATTAAAGTATTCTTTTAGTATTAAAAGGATACGTAATGACATGTCTGTGTGCATGAGTGCCTATGTGTGTCTACAGGTTGAACATTAAATCCATCATTAATATGCAGCTACCAGGCGAACATGCTCACTGCGGTCCTGACCTGGAGCCTGACAGCGGCTTCACATATTCACCTCAGATCTTCATGGAGAATCAGAGTCAGTCTTTCATACACACACTTGGAACTGATTAAAACATAAATGTTCAGTGGTGCACTAGTTTATGTTGCCTCCTACTTGTTCAGTTTACTTCTATAACTTTGGCATGGCTGATTTTGGAGTGTCGCCTTTGGATGGGATTCTCAATGCAGTGAAGGTTTTGGCCTTCTCTGTGCAGGAGGGTAAAGTAGCTGTACACTGTCACGCTGGACTAGGCAGGACAGGCAAGCCTTAAGATTACATATTAAGCTCAAACATGTCACATCATGTCCTTTTAAATAAACCTGATTACCCATAACATACCGATGATTATATACACTATGATTTTTGCATTACAGGAGTGCTGATTGCATGTTACTTGATCTACACATTAAGGATCAGTGCTAATGAGGCTGTGCACTATGTACGGATAAAGAGGCCTTCCTCTATTCAGACACGTGCCCAGCTCAACCTGGTGTTTGACTTTGCAAGGCTCATCCGCTCCCAGCTGGTGCAGTACCCGATGCTGAACATATGCCATGGTGCCCCATTTAGTATGAGGCAGTATCTTCAGCGCCAGGCCTTGCTCTTACATGGAGAAGAGGCCCGATCTCTTGCACACACACCAAAGATCTTGCATTTTCTCTGCAGCCTGCTGACATCCCTCGCCCAGGGAACATCCAGTTCTCCAGAATTTTTTCAGGAACTTGAGAAGAAAGCAGCCATTTTGGTTCTTCAGCAGGCTGTGAGGAATATTTTGGTTCTGCAGCGATATTTACCTGTCCTGGTGGATGGGGAGGATTCTTGCGAGTCCGTCTCTTCCTGGGACGAGCCTTTTGGATTTTTAGAAAGGAAAAGAGAAATGCTTTTGTTCAAGCGCAGTTACAGTGAATCAGACCTCAGCAAAATTTCTCTGAACCACGTAAGAACAAAATATATTTGTATTTCCCAACAGCATTGTTTAAATTTAAAATAAATCATTGATTTTCCAGTTTAATTAATTTTCTTATATTGTTCTAGGCTCTAATTTTAAATCCTTCTATCATTTTTTCCAGGATATTAAATTTATTCACTGCTCCACACTGTTTGGGAATGGTGGTAAAGTCAGTAATGGAATTGTGAGTCATATAAGAAAGGAGGAATCAACAAATCCTTCTTTCACTGTCTTGATAAATAAGACTTACTGTGCAGCAGACAGACAGACACACATCCCACCATTAAATCATCACCTTTGTAAGCCTAGTACTGGCAAGAGGGCAATGTGCATAATGAAAACATCTCAGGGTTTCCCAAAATTCAGCTCCAATATAGAGGTGAGCTCTATAAAATGTTCTGCAAACATAGTTTAGTGGAACTGTTCATTTTCTATTTTCTAAACGACCCAATGAATGTAGGTCTTCATTCTTTATTATACAATGATGTTGGATATTTTGTTTTGTTTTGGTTTTGTACACGAAGCTCTGTAAAAATTACAAGTATGGAAAAGCATTATTAACATCGAAAGCTGTTGCTAAAGCAATGGCACAAAAGGAACCCACAGACTGCAAAATCCAGGAAAGAGCTGCACAATTACAGGTTAGAGTCTTTCCCCCCCCAAAAAAGTGGCAAAGCTGCATAGTTCTTTCTTTAAACTCATTTTGAATAAATATATTGCAAAAAAAAAAAACACAAACATACGCTGATATATTTGATTTTCTTCAGTTGAGATTTTGCATTTTTTATCATTGCAATACATAATTATATCAGTAAAATAAATAGCTAATCTTTTGTTCATCTCTAGAACATATTAGGCATTTTACGTACCTTGAGCTATGCTTTTGATTATTACAGTAGTTCCTAGTGGTTTAGTATGTACTCATTATACCGTTCTAAGTTTTCTAATAACTACTGAACATGTGTGTGAGGCGTTTTCTATAGTGTCTGTACTTCTCACAATCCCACAGGAGGAACTGAACATCAGTGCTTATGGATGGGCCACACTGGCCATGGAGACCGAACCAAAAGTTCTAAGTACTCTGATGTGGATCTGGTTAGAAAAACTAAAGGTGAGGAACCAGTTGGCTATTCATGAACATTATTAGCACACAAACAGTACTTGTACTGTATCAGCACTGATGTAAAAGTAAGGAATAAAACATGACATGGTGTGCTGCTGTTGGAAGATGGGCTGGAATGACATTGAAGTGTTTTATTCCTCTTACACAACAGCGATTTGGCAATGATCATGTTTAATTTATTAGTATATAAATGCATAAATACAAATTTATTATTTATTATTTTTAATGGTTTATAGTTTCAGCACATTTAAAGGTAGTTTCTGTTGTCACTCTCTCTCTCTCTCTCTCTCTCTCTCTCTCTCTCTCTCTCTCTCTCAGACACACACACACACACACACACACACACACACACACACACACACACACACACACACACACACACACACACACATCACCAGCCTTTCACAAGTGTTTCCTCATCAGGTTAAAATTCTACAGACATTCCCAATCGAAAAAAAAATTATTGATCATTATGCACTGCCACCTGAGACTGCTTCCTAAATGCTAAACATCTCCTTCACCAGATCAATATTATATATTTTTCTTTCTTAAACAAAAATCCTTTAAGAGATTTTTTATTCAGTTTGTATTATTATCCATATTTTTATACAGAGTATCTGTAAAACATGTCCATGTGAATCAGTTGCATTTGTCATTTCACCGGTGCTGTGGTATAAAACAAGTTGTCACTGTTATGGTTTACAATATAGCGTTGTGTGTGTTAACAGGATCCTGTGCTGAGTGCAGATGACATAAGTAAACTAACAAGTACACCTGGCCCAAATCCCCTAAAAATGCTGCACAAGGTGACCTACATAAGATGAAAACATACTTTATTTAATACTTTATCTGATTGTATGATACTATATTGCCGATTTAACAGCTAACCTGAGTAATGTAGTAAACAGCAAACCTACCTCTCTCTCTCTCTCTCTATCTCTCTCTCTCTCTCTCTCTCTCTCTCTCTCTCTCTCTCTCTCTCTCTCTCTCTCTCTCTCTCCCTCTCTTTCTGTGTGTGTATCTGTGTGTGTATATTTGTGTCACATGTGTATGCATGCTTTAGTCTCAGCGTAGCACTCTGTGTTGTTTGCTGAGCTGTGTGTCCCAGGTCACGTCTCACTGTCCACACTTTGAAAACGCAATCCTGCAGAAGCTTATCAAGGCACTGACCAGGGTAACAGTCTGTGTGTTAATCCATTTGTGTGTTCGTATAGGTAAACTCTCCTTATTATGCATGTGTGGGTTAGTGTCTCTTTTTGTCTGCATGCATCTTATGAAACATGAACATAATTTTTTTTAATCTAACGCATGAATGGAAGGTAAAGAAAAGAATGACGAGAAATATATTTATAAAAAAAATATGATTTTAAAAATGTATTTCAACTTTCAAAAATGTTTTATATGTACTGTCTGTGTTTCTTTGTAACAGTACCTTACAGAAGAAACAGAGAGCTACAACACATTGATGAAGGTGTTTAGAACCATAGTAAGAGATATGCAAAGTCTCTCACGCTTCTACATGGCTACAGGGACAACGTCGGCAATCGGGAAAAAATCTTAAAAGTGCTGTAACCAAATGGACAAAAAAATAAATAAATCTATTAACAATATGCTGTTTTTTTTTCCATGTGAACTCTAAAATATAGAACATTTATAGCAGGTCAGTTTCTTGAAACCTGGCAAGAAAATTACACAATTAGATGTTGGCCAAAATGCCATGAACTATACACTCTCAAAAAAAAAAAAACTACATGGGTTGTACATATATGATATAAACTAGCTAATTGACTACTTGATCTTTGTATGCTGGTGCATTCACGAGAAGGTAATTGACACAAGACTGTATTACAGTAGGCAGCAAATTATCCCTAGCCTTAATAATAATAATAATAATAATAATAATAATAATAATAATAATAATAATACATTTTATTTTAGGGCACCTTTCAAAATCTCATGGTTACCTTACAAAAATACATACAAATAGACCACAGAATAATAAAAGTTAAAATAATAAAAAAATAATAATATATACAGTATATCAAATATATAATATATATGATGTAATTATATATAAAGTCGAGGAAGCTTTAGCTTTAGTTTAGTTTAACTTTAAGTGAACCAGTGTTATTGTATCAAATGATAGAGACTTCGCTCTAGAGAAGGGCATCTGCCAAATGCTGTAAAAGTAAATATAAAATATAAAATAAAGTAATAAAAAAAAAGAAAATAATAGACAAGTTCAAATATAAAATGCATTTCTAAACATGTGAATTTGGTGTCTGGATTTAAAGCTTGTTAGCGAGTTTATACCTCTGATGTCAGCAGGGAGACTGACTAAAGGCTGAATTATATAGAATTATATATGAATTAATAGAATTATAAGTCTAATTCCTTAGAATCTATATAATAAATGGATTGAAAATGACAAGTCAAGTTTGGTCTGTGCAAGTATGTAAGAAGATTGAAATATTTGTAACAAGAGTTGACCAAAGTGTTAGAGTATGTAGTTAAGATCATATGAATCCAAGTGAATAGCATACAGTATCTGACCATGAGGCTTTTCACAAAGCGTCCATCATAACACGTCTCTAAGGTGACGGGTTGTCATAGCGACAGTGAAGTACACAGATTCAGAATCACAAGCGTTTATACGTGATTCTGCTCTTGCACGCGCGTCCGTCCCTGCGTCGTCCGCTCGAGACTCCGGTGCGATCATTAAAAAAAAATCTTCTTTCTCTTCGGTTTAAAAAAAAGAAATCGATCACAGCGTGAGTTTTTATTCTGTCCAAGTAAACTGATACTAGCATAAAAATAGACTTAAACTAGCATAAAATTGTTTAACAGAGTCGTTAAACAAACCCTGTCCTTTAAATCTATATAACCTTTATATATAAGTCTGTCTTTAATATATATTAGAATTATTTGTAATTATAGACTTGTTTGTGTTTAGAAGCGATTGGAGGACATAAAAACTTTGCATTGCATTTCAGGTCTGTAAACTCATCAGGTTATGGATGTGATTATGCAATTATGATTTAATCATGCAATTATGATGTAATCATGCAATTATGACGTAATCACGCAAGTATGACGTAATTGCATAGGTGTTCATTTGGACGTGTAAAAATAGATTTGATTCTGATTCTGATTCTGATTCTGAAACCTCCTCCATGGCTTCACAACCCTGTTGCTATGACACACACGGTCACATTCACCAGCTCTCTTCTATTCCAATTCTTTTCAGTCTTATTGATTTATTTAAATTCACTTTTTACTTTTGTCCTGAAGCCAGGATTGGTGCATGTTTTTATTCTAACTATAGTGTTAATTGCAGAGCTGAATTCATTTAGAATACCTGTCTGATTTGCTGGTCTTCTGCAGAGTAAGGCATGGATGATTCTGAAGGGTGGGTTGGTTCCTGGAGGCCTCACAAGCCAAGAGGACCAATTGCTGCACTGTATAGCGGCCCCGGGCCTAAGTACGCCCTCCCGGGGGTTACAGGTAAATGACAGAGCAATCAAAATCTACACTGCCAGAAAGAACAATACATAAGTGTGTAGTTCAGCTTTCCTAGCATTACCATGTATGAGTGTGAGTCAAATAAATGAATTAAAAGCGTGGCATAAATGAAACAAATAATACGTTCATTTTTTTCCGAAAAACAAACAAACAAAAAACTTGTATTAATTAAATGTTGTATTAAATATTACATTTGTTGTATTAAAAATAATTTACCTACTAAATATACGGCAGGTGTTTGCTGGGCTGTCACCACCCCAGTGACAAGGAATTGTACACTTTAAATGCCTTTTTTTTTTTTGAGTACATTCAATTCACTTCAGTTCAAGTTTATTTGTATAGCGCTTTTTACAATGGGCTCCGTCTCAAAGCAGCTTTACAGAACATAAACATAGACTGAATATTATTCCTGTATGTGCTTTTTGCTGTTCAGGTCAAAATGACCATGACCCACGGAAATGGAAGGCTCCTGCATACAGTTTTGGAATACCTTATAGGTACAACAGAGAAAGTGGCACACCTGGACCCTCCTATCTCATACCCTCTAATATCACTCGAACTGGACGTGATGGCAACCCTGCATATTCAATATATAGTCGACCAAAAGACGTTAAGCTCTTCCAGAGCCCAGGACCAGGTTGGAACATAGACATAAACATACTTCCATAAAATATGCTGTACTGTTTTAGAATCTCTCTCTCTCTCTCTCTCTCTCTCTCTCTCTCTCTCTCTCTCTCTCTCTCTCTCTCTCTCTCTCTCTCTCTCTCTCTCTCTCTCTCTCTCTCTCTCAATTTATGCAGGGACCTATCGCCCAGAAAAAGCAGAGGTGTCATGCTTTTATTCCGCCCCCTCATACTCACTGTCTGCTAGAACCGATTTGTTCCACAAGGACCAAACACCAGGTACTGTATGCGCTACACCTCTGTACCCAGGTGCATTTTTTTTACAGTATTCTGTACCATGCACTGATTCTGTTTTTCCTCCACATAGGGCCTGCTACATATACACTTCCCCCAGTGCTGGGGCCAGGTTCAGTGTGTAAAAGATCTGCTCCAAGCATCTCTCTCAGTGGCCGGAGCAGAATTGGTAGCTTCCATGAAGACCTGAAGAAGGTAAGAATCACATGAAAAAAAAAAAAACACATAACAGAAATAAAGACATCTATGATTTTATTTTTCATGTGGTTTTTTTTATTTCTTATTTAATTTTATTTAGACTCCAGGTCCTGCGTCATACAGAGTTGTTGACCCAGACATATACAGATCAAAATCCCCGCAGTATAGCCTTATAGGACGCAGCAGCTTGCCTGGTGATGCAATCCAGAACCCAGGACCTGGAACTTACTATCCAGAGAAGGTAGATTACAGTTTTGTTTATCTTGACAGAGGTCTATTGATATAATTATTAATGCAGCTTCACACTTCACACACAACAATTATAAAATATCCTTAAACTGACACATTCACTGTTTATATGTGTATATATATTGCAGGTGGCCACCACAAGATACAAAGCCCCCAGCTTTTCCTTTGGTATCCGTCACTCTGACTACATTGCCCCAATGATTTTGGACGAAGACGGTGATTAATCATCACCTCAATCTTGTCTTTTTATGAAGACTATTGAACAGCAACGACTCACTAACGAAAACTAAACTCTAAAACACTTCAAATAAACCATGTTTAATCTTCTAAACCAAGTTTAATTTGAAGATTCTCATTGTGGTCAGCTTAGGTTTTTTGAGAGCAGTCTAGAGTAAAGCTCTAATCTGATGATTTGCATCTTTTTAATCAAAACTAACAGTATGATCCACTTGTTCAATATGAGCAGAAATGTGTCCTGTACTAACATTGCTGGTCAGTAACATCGCACATAGCATCTTTTTTTTTTTTTTTTTAACCAAGTGGCTTTCAATTACTTAAAAGTACAAACTGTTTTATTGGATTAGTGACGAAGCAATGGTGTTGCATAAATCATTTAATTTCCTAACGATATATGTATTACAAATTAATTGTATGCATTTAAATTCTTGCTGGAGGAAAGAAGTACATTCAACTCAGAGATAATATCATGGCTGCTGGGAATCAATGACCTTGGAAGAAAAAACAACAAAAACCTGAAATGGTTATTTATTATTAACAAATGTTTTCATCAGTTGTATGCAGTGTGTTAAAATGAATGCTTAATTCCACTGAACGACAATTACATAGGCAAAGTTGGAGGTAAATAACAGGTTATTTTAACGAGACTTCCTTCTCCAACACAGTGAACATATGAATGAATCATAAGGTGCATTAGACAAACAAAAATAAAATTCCTGACATTATTGCCAAATTTCCGACTATGAAAAAGAGGTACTCTGCATTAGGTGAGAGAAACAGTTGTAAAATGTTTAATACGATACTAATTTGCTTCTCTTGTTTTGCATCCTGCTACTAAGCAGAACACAAGTAAACATAACTAAATATGTTTTGTGAACTTTCAGGGTAAATAAGGACTCACACTGTTGTGAAACCTGGTCCTGCATGGCAGTTTATTGTGATTAGTGAGTTACTAGCCCCCTCTTGTGGAGAACCTTCAGCTTGTATAGACAAATCTGTGTGTGAATTTCTTGTTAATTCAGGTGGTAGATTAGTTACTCACAATTACCCCAGCTGTGACTGTGAATGAGTATTTGTACATGGTCACTGTAATCCTAACCCCGTCCAGAATAACCCTGACTGAAGATTTCTGAATGAAAGCACGAACCTTTGAGATCCTGATGAATAAACAGCAAAACAAAGCCAGATAATTCCGTACAGTAGACAGTGTGTACTTTAAAGTCATGCTGAGCACACTGACAAAGACAGACATATTAGTCACGCTTGTCTGACAGGAGATCTAATGTTTCATTTATCTTCTGCTTTGTTGTATTGATAGAACGACTGATACAAGACAATGTCCTTAAGCATGTATTGGCAATGCAGGGTGTGTCACAGACACTAAAAGAGCAGACTCTGTACCTCAGAGCACACGTATTTTTCAATCGATTATTTGTGACATTATTTGGGACATTATGCATTTAATAGTCATCATCTGACCTGCATTTAATATATGTGAGTTTTGAGCCTGCTGTTCTGAGATAGAATTTTCCGTTGTAGAGGAATGTCCCTTAGCAAGTCTTGCAGGGCCATGTGTAGTTAAGAACTATCTGTAAATGAAAGAGGCTAATTGTGTGACTAAGGGTTATATAAATCTAATCTGAGTAATAACAAATTGCCGCTGTGAAAATGTTTATAAGGCCGTGGAGATGCTGGATCATCTACTGCATAGCAACAGTTGCAAGATTAACTTTTGACTTTTAGGTTGTAACATATAAAATCACCCTAATGTTTAGTAATCATGTGTAGTCAGGTGTAGTAATTTTATCACAGGTAAGGAAGTTTCAGTCAGGTAAAAAGAGTACACCCTTGCATGTGATAAAATCGATAATCACACATCCTCATGGATTATTACTTTATTACTGTATGTGATAACTTGAACTTGCACATTTCTTAAATCAGTTATTAGCTACACGATTGTCCCTGACATTTCTATTCGATTTAACGATTTCTATTCTATTCTATTTATTGATTTATTGTCATCTATACAAGTTTGTACAAAATTGAAATATTCAAAAAGTGTTAGAAAACTTGGGCCAGCATGATGCAACATATCTGGTAAGGATTACAGGCCTTGATCAAGGACCAATCAGTGGGCAAGCTGCCCATAAAGGGATGTGAACATTCAGCACATTATTGTTTAGCTTGAGTTAAGACGTCGTGTCTGGTGTTTTCTAACTGTCCATCTGAATGGTCACTGAAGACTTTACTGGTAATATTCTCAGAGGATGGAGTTTACAGTGGCTGTAAAAGTAAGGGAAAACTCTATCCCTGAAAGTCTGTTTGAAAATGTGCAGACAGGTGTTCTGGGCTGAGTCAGAGAAGATCACCTTGCCCTTGTTAAAGTCCACCTGAACCCTGATCCTCTTGATCTTCTCATTAACACGCAACAGCGTCAGGATCTCAGGTGCATATCCTTTACCGTATTTGTCATTGCAGAAGCCCACATACCACAAACCGAACCGTGAGAGGTTCTCCCTGTGCTTATACACAGACTCTGAGATGACACCTACGGCCCAGGCTGTGTTGTCTCCGACCTCGACGTCCCAGCAGTGTGTGCCTGAATTAAAGCCCTCAGAGCCGATGACACTCACATAACCCTCAAACCTCTCTGAGTTATCAGGAAGCTGTTGCAGCTCGCCCGTATAGGACACCGTGCTTAGATCATCAGAGACTAAGAGGCCGGCGTGAGCAGTGTTGGGGTCAAACACCACAGGGGCTAGAAAGAGAGTGGGGGATAAAGAATGGAGCATTATCAAAAAAACACTAAACGTTTCACAGAAGTTTGCTTAAGCTCTATATGTTTTTATATTTTTAGCACAATATCATTAGTACTCACTGTATTGTACAAAGCTGTGTATCTTCTCTGACACTTGGAAGCTCAGGTTGCTCAGATGCTTTGCCACATTGATCAGAACTCCAGATAACTTCTCTGGATTTTCTAGTTTAGCTTGAGTTCTAGAAGAAAATTCAGAAGTTTAGACAGACATGGAGTGCAGTTCATTTGGTGTGACAATACAAAAGGAGAACAAAAAATAGACTCACTTTTCTAGTAACATATTGTAGTTCTACAAAACAAGAAATATAAATTGTTAATTATGCCAAAAAACAAACAATAATTTAAAAAGTAGTAGCTGAAGCCAATGTCTTTTTTTTTACCAGCAGAAATGGCAAATCTTCTCCTTGTGTCTTTCTCTCAATGGCTTTGATGGTGTCCAGGATGCAAGATATTTGAATTGTGATCTTGTCAATCTTTTTCTTCATCATCTGACTTCTCTGTTCCTCTTCCTCTTTTAGTGCAGCTATTCTATGCTCCTCTTCATCCCAGAGAAACTGGTGAAATTTCTTGAATTCCATCCTAATCAATTCCTCTGTGTGTTGGCTCTGCGTCTAGAGATATATACAGAGTACATGTAAATATCTTTAGGGAGATATAAAAGAATGAACACTTTAAATACAAAGCACTTTTAGTCCTCACCTTAATGTGCTCTCCGGTATTAATACAGGATTTTTTGAAGTCCTCATAGATTTTAATTTTCTCGTGTAAGGGCTTCAGTTTCAGCATAAGTGCCTGCTACATGGGTGGAGAACAAGGAAATATTACAAAACTAAATGCTGTGTAATTAAATCAGGAAAACAATACTTCTACTAGGTCTCAAATATCTGTACCTCTGCATTGTTCAACACTTTCATAAAAATTATGGTGGCAAAAACAACTTTTTTTCAACAGGACAGACAGTTAAAAAGTCTAGGAGGACCCGTTTGACAGGACTTTGCACTCAAAAACTACAAACAATATATTTCTTTATACATGAATAAAGTTACTGTATTTTCTCTAGATCATTGGCAAATTGAATTTAAATTAAAAACAAAGATAAAATAAATTGCATTTGACATCATAAACTAATTCCATACCTTGAGGTCTTGTGATGCTTCCCGTATGGAGCTGACAGTGTGCCTGCTGTGTAATCTGGAGTTCTTGCACTTGGTGCAAATAGGTCTCTGATCCTTCACACAGAACAGAGTAAGAGCTTCATGGTGTATACTGCAGAGCCCCTCCATCTCCACTGACATCCTCCGGTTGCGCTCCTTCATTACCGCTTCGCACATGTTGTGCAACACGATGTTGACCGGAGGCTCAGGGGTGGAGGACACGGTCCTGCATATAGGACACTCTAGAGCTCCTCTCTGCTGCCAGAAGGTGTTCAGGCAGCTCTTACAGATGCTGTGGGAGCAGGCCAGGAGTAAAGGCTCCCTGAAGATGTCACAGCACACAGGACAGGAGAAATCATCTTCAGTCAAAGAAGGTCTGGAATCCATGTTGTCAACATGCACGTAGAGACTGTTGAGGATCTGTCACTACTAGCAGCCTTCTAAGTTATCCCAAAAACTGGGCTGCGGGGAGGAGCTAGTGTGAACAGTCACACAATACACATACACACACACACACACACATAGTGTGTGTGTGTGTGTGTGTGTGTGTGTGTGTGTGTGTGTGTGTGTGTGTGTGTGTGTGTGTGTGTGTGTGTGTGTGTGTGTGTGTGTGTGTGTGTGTGTGTGTGTGTGTGTGTGTGTGTGTGTGTGTGTGTGTGTGTGAAAGAGAGAGAGAGAGAGAGAGAGAGAGAGAGAGAGAGAGAGAGAGAGTTGGGGATGTTGTCTGTTCTTTCTAAAGTTTAGCCATTAGTTTAATTACAGCCGTGTTTAAAAAAAAACACTTCATGTTGTGTTTAAAACGGCAAGCATGCAAAAACCAGAAATTTAACATTTAAATCAACTTACAACTTTTTAAATTCATAAAGTTCTAACCAAAGCATAGACATGTTAATCTATGTTCACTTCATCAAAGCAAAAATGATTTCATGTTTCATGGTAAACCTCCTGTTACAGAATGTCACAACTCAACCCCAGAAATGTCTATTTCCAGCCTGAACGTGAGTTTTGATTGCTGAAAACTGCTAGAGTCATTAAAATTCCTTTCCATTTTTAACCCATCTTTGTGTCTTTCATGTCATAGATTATAAATTAGCACATCTAAGATTGTATAGAATACTGTAGCTGTGCTAGAAGAGCTAGAAGCCTACGTGCAAACGATATGGCATGTATGAAATGTTGACAGGGGACATATTTTAAGAATGAAACAGTGAGATTAATTGTCAAGATAACTTGATTAATGGGCATTGCAAAAGAAAAAAAAAAAAAAAAAACCTGCCTGAACTTTGACCGAAATTTTGCACTGAATTAAGAGTTACTATGCTTGCATACTAGATGTGGAAGTCAGTAATAGCTTTGTTTCTGTAAACAATTCTGCATTATCTGATTTGGGCAAGTAGAATCTGATAAGTATCATTTCAAGGTTTTGTATGTGAGTAAATATATATATATATATATATATATATATATATATATATATATATATATATATATATATATATATATATATATATATGAATTAACAAATATTTTTATAAGAATTGTAAAATTATAGAACAGAAATAGTCAGGTCTATAAATATTCGGACAATGACACAATTTTTTATTTTTTTTTAGGACTTTACCTCTGTACAGCACTCTAACATATTTAAAAACACGTTATCAAGATACGATTGAATTGTAGACTTTCAGCTTTAATTCAAGGAGTTTAAAAATATTCTTCTAAGCATTTAGGAAAGACAGACTGTTTTTTTTTTTTACAAGTTCCTCCATTTTCACAGGATCAAATATAACTGGATATACAAAAAAATCATTCTGATTATAAGAACACAATTATATAAATCCTTTGCAGTCAGTGCCTACCAAACAGTGACCTTCGTCTCTTGAGTTCATTTGTCAGTTTTCTTCAGTAAGTGAAAAGCATGTTCATTTGGGCTGAGATCAGGTGAATGAATCAGACATCAAGGACATTCAATTTCTTTGTGTTTAGAAGCTCTTGGTCTGTTTTTGATCATTATCTATTTGCACTGCAAAGCACCATGCAATCGGTTTTACAGCATTTGACTGAATTTGATCATATAGTACATCTCTATACATCATCAGCAAACACCAGTGACTCTGTGCCACCGGCATTCGTTTATGCCTATATCATAACCCTGCCGTCACCATGATAACGTACATACTACAAAACACAAGGACGATAACCAAATACTGGCTTTAGCACTTTATTCAAGAAGAAATAGTCAAGAAAATTTAGCAATTTACAAGTCATGTTACAACCAACGACCGGTCCACCAAGGCAACTAATGTTTTAAAGATTTAACAAGACACTTAACTGATACTTGATTGAATGATTTGTCTTCAACTTGAAAATAATTTTAGATGATTCTAATCAGATTTTTGAGAAGATTGCAGTATCATAGGTTTCAGGCTTAGACATAGATCCCACAGTGCAGAAATGTTCTTTATTTTTATTTGAAATTAATTCAGAACAACAAGAATATCCCATCATATAGAAGCACTCGGTACTCTCCCTCTAGGTCACTTTAAGTCTGGGGTGTGAATCATATGGCTATTAGACTGTGACTGGCATGATAAAGGTTATAATCTGGCACACCATTTTAATATATACTGATTATAAATGAACATGGTTTGGGAGCTGTAATTAAGACCATATTTTCGGCTACAGACAAAGGTTTCTAATGGTATGGGATTCTTTATTAGCAAATTAAAAATATGATTGTGCAGTCTTGTTCCAAAATAATTAATTTAGGCGTTTCACAGCAATTGTGATAAATATTTTTATAAAGGCAAGGCACCCTTATATTTTCTTCACTGGATTATGACAGGAGAATTCATCCTGGTTGAACTGCCAATCCATCTCAGGGCACCATCCACACTCACATCCACACCTAGGGGCAGTTTAGTATAGCCAAAACCTGCATGCCTTCTCATAATAAATTGCCCCTAGGTGTGAATGAGGATATTAGTGTGTGTGTGTGTGTGTGTGTGTGTGTGTGTGTGCGTGCGTGCGTGCGTGCGTGCGTGCGTGCATGCGTGCGTGTATGTGTGTGTGTGTGTTTGTGTGTGTGTGTGTGTGTGTGTGTGTGTGAGACAGCTTTAGTTTAAATTCTTCCTGAGTCTAGTGCTGTCTGGTGTTATCTAACTGTTATCTGAATGGGCATTGAAGACTTTCCTGGTAATATTCTCAGAGGATGGAGTTTACAGTGGCTATAAAAGTAAGGGAAAACTCTTTCCCTGAAAGTCTGTTTGAAAATGTGCAGACAGGTGTTCTGGGCTGAGTCAGAGAAGATCACCTTGCCTTTGTCAAAGTCCACCTGAACCCTGATCCTCTGGATTGCTTTGCTAACTTGCAGTGGGGTCAGAACCTCAGGTGAATATCCTTTACCATATTTTCCATTAGAGAAACCTATGTACCATATGCCGAACCGTGAGAGGTTCTCTCTGTGCTTACACACAGACTCTGAGATGACACCTACGGCCCAGGCTGTGTTGTCTCCAACCTCGACGTCCCAGCAGTGTGTGCCTGAATTAAAGCCCTCAGAGCCTATGACACTCACATAACCCTCAAACCTCTCTGAGTTATCAGGAACCCGCTGAAGCTCGCCCTTATATGCCACCGTGATTAGATCATCAGATACCATCAGGCCGGCGTGAGCAGTGTTGGGGTCCAGTGCGATAGGGGCTGAAGTCAGAAAGAAGACAGAGATGGTGGGATTGGTCTACAATCACTTTTATGTGCTTGTGATAATGATAACACTTTTTCTTTTTTTTTTTAAAAAAGAAGTAAATTACAAAATTAAAAAATGGTTTCACATTTTAGTGCAACACGCTTAGAACTCACTGTATTGTACAAAGCTGTGCATCTTCTCTGACACTTGGAAGCTCAGGTTGCTCAGATGCTTTGCCACATTGATCAGAACTCCAGATAACTTCTCTGGATTTTCTAGTTTAGCTTGAGTTCTAGAAGAAAATTCAGAAGTTTAGACAGACATGGAGTGCAGTTCATTTGGTGTGACAATACAAAAGGAGAACAAAAAATAGACTTACTCACTTTTCTAGTAACGTATTGTAGTTCTACAAAACAAGAAATATAAATTGTTAATTATGCCAAAAAAACAGATGAACCAAACAATAATTTGAAAAGTACAGTAGTAGCTGAAGCAAATGTTTTACCAGTAGAAATAGCAAATCGTCTCCTTGTGTCTGCTTCTCAACGGCCTTGATGGTGTCCAAGATGATGGATATTTGTATTGTGATCTTTTCAATCTTTCTCTTCATCGTCTGACTTCTCTGCTCCTCTTCCTTTCTCAGTGCAGCTATTCTAGCTTTCTCTTCATCCCAGAGAAATTGGTGAAGCTTTTCAAATTCCTTCCTGATCATTACCTCTGTGGTTTGGCTCTGCTTCTAGAAAGACATCATATAGGGGCACATTGTGACAAACTGTAGCCCAGATTCATTTGTCTGCCACTCTTCATGCTGTCCTAGTGGGTATAAAGGTCTTTGACTGAAACAAATAATATATACTTGATGTTATTTTAGTCATCACCTTTATGTGATCTCCAGTATTAAGACAGGATTGTTTAAAGTCCTCATAGAGTCTAATCTTGTCGTGTAAGGGCTTCAATTTCATCTGGAGTAATTGCTGCATGTGGGAAAACAAGGAAACATTACTTTTTGCAAAGGTGTTATGTTGAACAACCCAAAACTACAACTGCGTGAATGAAATTTGTTTACGTGTGTTTGTAACATGCTGTTTATGTATATAAGCATAGGTATAAGGACATGTACATTTGATCTCGGCAATACATTTCACAGATTAAATAATAGTTAAATCTTGCTGCATACTTTTATCACATCTTGTAATATTTTCACCGTGTGTGTTAGCAAATATAGGTCAAATAGGTGAGTACTGAAACGTACACAAATTGTTATTAAATTGTTCAAATTATTAGTGTTTGCAATATTAGGTTCAGTATGTATGTTTTAACTGATGAAATTAAATTAGACACAGGAGATGGTAAAATGACATGTTTTATTTGTACATGAATTTGATTGGATGTTTAAAACCAAAATGTAAATAAAATCTATGGTTCTTAAATTAGAGAAGACAGGACCTTTGAGATTTGGTAGTACTTTGTAGGTCTTATAAAAATTTATGTTTTTTGGGGGGGAGGGGGATGTAATTATGTACAATTACTTAAATGCAATAACGCTCAAGTAAAGTGTAAATAACCCCAAAATAAAAGTTAAGCATGGTAACAAACATTTTCCACTACTGGTTTGAACATACATATTTAATTATAATTGCAGGGCACCATGGAGATAAGATAAAATATAGTACAAAATATGGGTTGAGCATTTTCAATACAGCTGAAATGAATAAGTAGGTTTATATTTGAATTCATATTTATATATTTCAGTTTCCACTTTATCAAGGTTGTGGTTGTTTCATGGGCTGCTGGTTGGTAATTCATTGGTCACTCAGTTGCTTCTGGTTACATCAAACTATTGTCAACTGTTTAGGTCATTGTATATATATATAATGTGATGTGATATATATGTAATGTAATATATGCACATGTAATATATATATATATATATATATATATATATATATATATATATATATATATATATATATATATATATATATATATATATGTAATGTGTGTGTGTGTGTGTGTGTGTGTGCCTGATACATGGCGACTTAGTTTGAACACAGTTCAAGGAAAATAAATACCTTATGGGTTTAATACTCTGTATAAAGTGTATACTCTGAATATTATCTGTCAAATATGACTTTCTTAGAGAGGAGCTCATAGACTGGAAGGACCTGTTTACATTTGACTTTGTCAACTACAGTTGGGTGTTCCCTTTAAAGAACACATTTGTCAGTGAAACTCCTGTACTACTCACTGTGACGAAACTAAAAGTACGAAATTAATTCCATACCTTGAGGTCTTGTGATGCTTCCCGTATGGAGCTGACAGTGTGCCTGCTGTGTAATCTGGAGTTCTTGCACTTGGTGCAAATAGGTCTCTGATCCTTCACACAGAACAGAGTAAGAGCTTCATGGTGTATACTGCAGAGCCCCTCCATCTCCACTGACATCCTCCGGTTGCGCTCCTTCATTACCGCTTCGCACATGTTGTGCAACACGATGTTGACCGGAGGCTCAGGGGTGGAGGACACGGTCCTGCATAAAGGACACTCTAGAGCTCCTCTCTGCTGCCAGAAGGTGTTCAGGCAGCTCTTACAGATGCTGTGGGAGCAGGCCAGGAGTAAAGGCTCCCTGAAGATGTCACAGCACACAGGACAGGAGAAATCATCTTCAGTCAAAGAAGGTCTGGAATCCATGTTGTCATACAAAGAGACGATGGAGCATCTGTCGGTCATTCTTTGTTTTATCTCAAATACACAGCTGTGGGTGGAGCAAATGTGAACAGTTCTATTGGACGGATGCAAGAGTGCACATGAAAAAAACAGAAGTATGCATGCCCTTATTACCCCCTTTACATTCACAGTATATGATAATTAACATGATGTTAACAACATCATAACTGCATTTTTATTAGAATGAGCACTTAACTATGAAATTAACTATGAAATTACATATATTGACAAATAAATTTCAATTATATTTCTAAACTAGATTTAAATTACTTATAGATGTTCAGATGTAATCGATTTTCAGTAAATACTTTTGAATACCGGTTTTAATTGTTTTACATACAAGCCAATCTGCTGCTTAGTTTGCAGTTTCATTATAAGCCTGAACAAAATACAGACGATTAACCCTGGGAAAGTATGTTTACTTTATGAACATGAAGTCTATTTGTGTTAACTGACTGAAATACTTCACATTCCTTGCTGTTTTTACATCTTTAGTGTTGACTGACTTTTTCCTGTCATTGAGAACACATTAATCACATACAGAACATTGTATCATCGTATAAGCTGATCTGGAAGCGTACGTGCAAATAACATGGCATGTTTAAAATGCCGACAGGGAACATACTTTGTGAAGGGAACAAGAAATTTATTGTCAAGATAACATGATAAATGAACACTTGTAACACTTCTGATCATCTGTACTCACTGAACTCTTTGTCAGTAGTTATCTGAACTTTGACCCACATCTTTGAAATTAAGTTGATTGGGTTAGAAAATAAAGACAAATAACACTGAGGTTATGAACATAACCTATAAAAAATAAAGTCAATTAAATTTATAAAAGATGTATATAAAATTAATTTCTCAGTAAGTAGTTTTTTTCAAATTTAAGTCTGATATGTATGTTAAAGAAATTAAGTACTGTACAATATTGAGCTTAATGATGTAGTCTATTATTATTATTATTATTATTATTATTATTATTATTATTATTATTATTATTAGTATTATTATTAATAATTGATTATTTATTTTTATTTTTATTTATTTATTTTTTTTAGCACCTAAAATAATAAAAATCTGTCAAAGTGTGTAGAATCTGGAATAAATATAAATAAATGGAGAAAAATGATCAAAACAATTATGTACAATGAACTAAGCATAAACTTTGAAGAAAATCCAGGACACAGAAAAACCTCGGGCAAGATGAAGCAACAAACACCTTTGTGCTTTCACTTTGAAAGAAAGCTTAAAATGTGTCAAAGTTCACAACATCTTATATTCGTATAAGATGATTTCATTCATACTCATCATTTGTTTTGGCTCATCTCAGTTGTAAAACGTTTTGAGTAGGTCGATTTATTATTGTTGTTTTTTTTTCATAAACAGAGTACTTTTTAATGCGTTTAATATTCTAGATTCGAAATGTCGTGATATCTTCTTTTGTTGTCTATTCTGGGCAGAGACAACGTTTTTGTACCACATTGCACAGGTTCCTAAATGTGATTAAAAAGAGACTCAGGTTTTGATTTTGAGAATATGATTCTCCAAACTTTACAACTTATTTTACAGTGGGGTCCAAAAATCTGAGACCACATTCAAAATGTAGGATTTATTATTATTTTTTTTTATCTAGAAATAAAAAGTTTTAGAAATTTTAAAACTGTAGAATTTTAAAACAAATAAGAAAATGGAACAATTCAATAATTCAGGACAAAAAAAAACTCTTCACTATTCAATAATACAAGAATTTAATTTAATAAAATTTGTTTTTACGATTACATTTACTCTTTTGTAAACAATTTTGTCAAGTCTAATCCCTTCAACTGAAGAATAAGTTTAAATGACATGCTGATAAATTTCATCTAATATAGATTTATCAGGTTTTACACAAACCTATTGAGTCCAAGACAACTCAACTGCATGCTATAATTAAAGCAAAAAAGAAGAACATGCCAATAGTTAGAAACTCTTAAATTCATACACATGCTTCTAAGATTCTCTTTTTTACTCAGCTTGTTGCTGATAATATCATTTGAAATGAAAAACTGAAAAGAGAAGTGTATGCATTAGTGTTCTCAGACCACAGTATATACAGAAATGTTGGATTTTCAATGACAAGCTAGATAGAAAATCCTAGTAGTCTTTATGAATGAGTTTGAATGTTAAAAACACTATTATTATTAACACACAAGGCTTCACAAGGCTACACATGCCAGGTAGGTAGCCAGTTAAGACCTGAAAGTAATGTGACTTCATTGTTTCCTTCCTTCCTTCCTTCCTTCCTTCCTTCCTTCCTTCCTTCCTTCCTTCCTTCCTTCCTTCCTTCCTTCCTTCCTTCCTTCCTTCCTTCCTTCCTTCCTTTATTTTCTTATTGTCATTAAGCAGTTTAATCTGATCAGGGTTGAGGTTGATAAGGAGCCTCTTCTTTCACATGTTCTTTCACACCTAGAGGCATTTCATAGCCACTCCCCATGAAGCTATGTGCCAGAAAGCTGTCCGCTGCACCACCATGACCACCTCAGAGATGCTATTTCAACTATTTTGTTCTGACTGCTCTCATCCCTGGTACATGAGTGTGTAAACATAGTGCTGGTGTGAACCGGTTAGAAACAGATGGTAACATTGATCATAGCTTGTGGTCAGGGTGGAGCTGTAGAAATCTAGAAAATAAGCAGGAAACAAACAAGAACATTCACTGAGAACCTTCTAAGTTTTAAACACTTATGAATTTGAAATTTTAATGTAACCATGTCGACAAAAAAACATTTAGTACTACATCTGTACTTTCTATTACATTAGTATATAACTAATGTTAAAAGGTTTGATTTTTTTTCTCCTAATGGTTAAAATAATATAAAAATCAAATAGGAACACTAGTAAAAAGATTTTATTTCATATTAAATTAGACCAAATGACTGCACACTTGCTTTTATAACTAACCATAACCATAGTTAAAATTCTATATTTAATCCTTGCTTCTATAAAGAACAGACATTGTTCCAGTATTGTAAAGGGGTATCATCTTATCAGACTTTTATTGGCACTTCATACACTGAAGGTGCCACTGTGTCACCTATTTGTTTGTTCCTGACCTTGATTTGACCACAAGATGCTCACAGAGTACAGACAGCTGGGCACCAATAGCCCCGTAGCACCAGTATGGTATATAAACATCTTGCAAAAGATCTATGCAATGCAATGCAAAAAAAAAAAAAAAAAAACACCCGTGTGAAAAGTCTGAAAACATCTCAAGCACAGATCGTGGAACTAGATTCAAAATATTCTGTTATGAATGCCACTCAAGTGTTTCAGACTTCAACATTTTGCTGAGGGTTTCCCCTCTTAATTTTCCTGATATCATTATTTTCACATCTTTTATAGTTTATTTATTGTAGTACAGAACATATTGTACTATACAATGCAGACAAGAAATAGTCAATGCTTAGCAATTATGTTGGACCTTCAAATGTTGGACTTGTCTCATTTACAGATGTATAGATTCTATAAACACAGCATTAAACATGATGAGGCATGCTGTTATAATAATAAATAATCCATGGTTAGGTAATGGGCTGCATCTCAAAGTGTTTTGTTTTTCTTAAACCAGAGTGATTTGACAATAATTAAAGGATATAGTTAATTATTTAAAAAAACCCACATTGTCCTGTTTAACTCCTTAATGCCTTAGATGTTTGTAAAAACTTTAATTAAAGCACTTTTTATTGGAGGTTTGGGTTGGTCAGAGATATATAATCTCTTTACATCATACACCAGCGCCAATGTAATATATATATATTTATTTATTTAGTGGACTTGTTTATTCAGCTTGCACATTTTTTATGTCATAACCTTCTACTTTTTGTTCCTTTACAACAGTGTCTGCACTTTTTTTTTTCAATGCCACAGCCTTAGATACATTTACTTGTACTTTTCAACAATGTCCACACATCTCTGCACTGCTAAAGCCTTTATATTTATTCACTGTACATATGTTTACATCTATCTATCTATCTATCTATCTATCTATCTATCTATCTATCTATCTATCTATCTATCTATCTATCTATCTATCTATCTATCTATCTATATATATATATATATATATATATATATATATATATATATATATATATATAACATACTGTACATATGTTTACATATATACCTATATATATTACATGCTGTCCCCCTTCACAATATCCAACAGCCCGGTGTCATCTGTGGAGGCCTTTAAGTTTCTGGGCACTACCATTTCCCAAAACCTGAAATGGGAATACAACATAAACTCCATCATCAAAAAGGCCCAGCAGAGGATGTACTTTCTACACCAATTAAGGAAGTATGGTCTGCCACAGGAGCTGTTGATGCTGTTCTACACTGCAGTCATTAAATCGGTCCTGTGCACATCCATCACCATCTGGTTTGGTGCAGCAACAAAACAGGACAGAATCAGACTGCAACGCATAGTTAAAACAGCAGAAAAAATAATTGGTGCCCCCCTTGCCCACTCCCCAGGACTTGTACGACACAAGAACCAGAAACCGGGCAGGAAAAATCACCACTGACCCTTCGTGCCCTGGACACAACCTCTTTCAGCTACTCCTGTCTGGCAGGTGCTACAGAACTTTGCTTACTAAAACTGCCAGACACAGGAAGTTTCTTTCCCCAGGCAATCACACTGATTAACAACTCACCATAATTATATTCCCTGCTTTATAGCATAAGTACTGCACTATCAGAACTGTCAGTCATCAAATCACCCGTGTATGTAACACACACTACTGCTGGTGCATTTTGTACAAAAAGCATAATATTGCAGTATATTGTTATTTGCACTTCTCACACTTTATGTACATAACTGATCAGTCATATATTCTGTATTCATATTTAATACTCATAATGTCTATTGATCAGTCTATTGATAAATGTACCACATCTGCATTGTCTTGTATAATCTGTATTGTCTTGTATAGCATTGTGTTACTTATGTCTGTACTTTTGAGAGTCACAACCAACTGGAACCAAATTCCTTGTGTGTCAACACACTTGGCCAATAAACCTGATTCTGTATGGGATCAGAATTGTTTCGTTATTCTGAATAAATATACTATGATCCACAAATAAATATAAAGAGTTTCACAAATATTTTTTAAATCAACAAATGCATAATAAGCAAACCGTAAATATATGTTATAAATTTCACAAAAAGAAATGAAATTCACAAATAAATAAAATGTGATTTGCAAATATTTTTTTTATAAATATATATTTAATTGTATTTATTTGTGAATGGCTTCCTGCTCATTTGTGAATCGTGTTCTGTGCTTTTGTGGATTTGAAACATTTCTAACGTCAAGACGTGCGCAAGAATCCACAAATAGGTGGACTCCGCCCACCGTCTACTCCAGCCAATCGGACAACGGTCGGGCAGAGTAAATGTGTCTTATATAATTTGTGCTGTCAGAAAAAAATGTTACAAAAGCTGTCACTGGGGTGGTGGTACTCTTTAATAATAATAATAATAATAATAATAATAATAATAATAATAATAATAATAATAATAATAATCTACAATTGTACTATTTATGTACATATATACAATTGATTGGTTGGAGGTAGACCGTGCCACGATTGGTCTCTTTACTCTGCCCGACCGTTTTCCGATTGGCTGGAGTAGACGGTGGGCGGAGTCCAGCTATTACAAATGCTCTGAACGCAATCCACAAATGCGTGCAGTGATTCACAAATGAGCAGGAAGCCATTCACAAATAAATACAATTAAATATATATTTATAAATATTTTTTTTTTGCAAATCCCATTTTATTTATTTGTGAATTTCATTTCTTTTTGTGAAATTTGTTGATTTAAAAAAATATTTGTGAAACTCTTTATATTTATTTGTGGAACATAGTAAATTTATTCAGAATAAGGAAACAATTCTGATCTCATAATTCTGATACATATGTTTACATATATACCTAGAACATGCTGTACATATGTTTACATAATATATATCTATATATTACATGCTGTACATATGTTTACATATTTATCTGCACTTGTCCATTTGCACAATTGCTACATATCTGTTTATCTACAGTAACTATTAAAGCTGAGGCTTTCTATTTAAGTATTTTTTAAACACATTTCCCTTTTGCAATATGTGGCATTTATACAGAATAAAAGTTAATACTGCAGCCATTTAAAGCCTAAAAAAATAAGAATGGAAACTGAATGTGTATATAAACAAATTATTCACGAAAGCGTTAATATAGTCAGATAATCCTGTATTTATCAGTAGGTGAAGATTTCCTCCTTGTGCCTGTAGAGGCGCTATGTAAAAAAGACGCTTATAAAAAGACTGGGTTCAATCCCAAATGGCTGTCACGTGCACTATAGATAGGGTGAGTCAGTTGTTTTTGATACCCGACACGTAGTGCACTATATAGGGTGAGTCAGTTGTTTTTGATACACGACACGTAGTGCACTAGATAGGGTGCAGAGAAATTGTTGCCGTAGAAACGACATTTCCGCTCGCGCCGCTAAAGCGTCTCGTTGCATGGAAACAGCCTAACTGAAAGCCACTAAGCCGAGAAACATGGGCGGCTGTTTTATTTACACTTTTTTTTTACAAACGATATCATTACGATTCTGAGATTTACTTAGTCTCAGAGTTGTTTATCTAGGTGTTCACTTCACTTGGGCTTCTTAGCTGGTTATCTAATCCTATACCACAATATGGCGGGTGATATGAAGCGCATTCCTGAGCTGGAGCAGGAGAAATATGACTCTGATGAGCAGGTGAAGATTATCTGCCTTGGGGACAGTGCAGTGGGGAAATCCAAGTAAGTATTCTCCGGCTGTAATCATCTGCTCCGTCCACGATTCGATTCGATTCGATTCACGATACTGATTTCATCATTTGATTCGACTCCATATGCAGGCTTTACGATTCAGTTCGATTCACAATACTGACTGAATTTTTTTTAGATTTGATTCACGATACTGATTTCATGATTTGATTCGATTCCATTTCACCATTCGATTCGATTTGACTCAGGATACTGACGTCACGATTCGATTAAATTTAATTCGATTTACGATACTGATTTTATCATTGATTGGACTCCATATACAGGCTTTACGATTCAGTTCGATTCACAATACTGACTGAAAAAAAAATAACCATTCGATTTGATTCACGATACCGATTTTATGATTTGATTCGATTCCACTTCTTGATTTGATTTACGATACTGATTTCATGATTTGATACGATTCCATATACAGGCTTTATGATTCAGTTCGATTCATAATACTGACTAAAAAAATAACAATTTGATTTGATACACGATACGGATTTCATGATTTGATGCGATTCCATATACAGGCTTTACGATTCAGTTCGATTCACAATACTGATTGAAAGAAAAATAAAGATTCGTTTTGATTTGATTCACGATACTGATTTCATGATTTGATTCGATTCCACTTCATGATTTGATTAGATTCACGATACTGATTTCATAATTTGATTTGATTCCATATACAGGATTTACGATTCAGTTCGAATGTACATTGTACATTGCTGTGGCATGATGGTGGTACTGTTTAAAAGCTACTGAAGAGCTCTGGTTGTATTCATATATTGCATGAAGGTCGTTGTGATCTGGAACATAATCATAAGACAAGTATTCTTGCTATATACCGTGTTTTAACTCTGTTTTGTGTTGATCAATGCCTCTGGTGTTCAAACAGTGTGATCAGATTACATGCATATTCAGTCACTGTTCAGTGTATATATGGTTTGCACCTGTTAATCAACCTTTCAGTCTGAGACATGGTCATATAAAATATATATTTTTTACTATATGGTAATGTAGAAAATAATAAAACGATACCTCTGTGCATGATCTGCCTTTCCCTTTGTGTGCTTCACAGGTTAATGGAAAGATTTCTTATGGATGGATAGTATCCTTTTATATTCATGTGCACAGTTCCTCTTTTATATTTATTGTTTTTATGAAACTTTTGTGTAACGGCGGTTTGATCCTTAGCATCTCTGTCAGTCGCCCTCAGCAGCTGTCCACCTATGCACTGACATTATACAAATACAGCACCACTATCAATGGCAAGTCTGTGTTGGTTGGTGAGTTATCCTCTTCTGCCTGCCTTTCTTACTGAGAGCTAAATTCATGATCAGCAATGTTAAATATGGAGTATATCACAGGTCTCGCTTGTGAACAGTGATGATTTATAGTCACAGCTTGTTGAAGAATGAAACTTTTTATTACGGTCTTCTGTGACAGATTTCTGGGACACCGCTGGACAAGAGCGCTTCCAGAGCATGCACCCGTCATACTACCACAAAGCACATGCTTGTATCATGGTGAACACACATATAACACACAAATATAAACAGCGCTTGTAATAGTACAGGCCAGAGCTTCCCAAACCTTTTGAGCAAATTTCTCTGACCGCAAACCTTGACCACACTACAGTTTCTTTAAAATTCCAGATTCATAAAATAGGACTGCTGTAACATTTGGTAAGTTTATTATGTCAATAACAAAGATCTGTGTAAGGTAGGTGACTAAAAAACAAAGGTATATTCCTTCCACTGATGGGCCAGACTATTGAAATGTGCTGTAGGACAATAATCCACGCTGGGGTAATGTAATACAGCCTGATGCCAAGCAGTAGGGCCTGGTTTTATACTTGAAGCATGATTTTGCATGCGCATGCAGAATTAGCAGTAATTAGAGTAACATTAATATTCACACACTCTTCTGAGTATCTTATGTATGGCCTACATCTGGAAGCTCTTAAAGCAACACCATCTAAATAATAAACTAAGCACAATGGGACAATTTGTCCCTGTCGGTCAGATTTCCAAGTCAGTTCATTGACAACACACTGTCCATCTCAAAACCATGGACATGAACATGGCTTGTCTGTTTGTGACTAACAGTACTTAAAAATATTAGCACACAAAAGCGTCCCCTTATACTGTATGAGGTTGAGACCCCTAGTTTGGGAACCCCCTGGTGTTGGCACTATTGCAGGCAGTGTATTCATTTCTACATGTCCAGCAGAAATGAGCAGTATGTTAATATTTGATTATAGGTCTTTGATGTCCAGAGGAAAGTAACATACAAGAATCTATCCAACTGGTATAAAGAGCTGAGAGAATACAGACCTGAAATTCCCTGTCTGGTGGTGGCTAATAAAATAGATGGTGAGGACAAGCTTAGCTTTCATTTAGAAGTTGTTTCTAATGAATCTTGTAATGCTAACATGCTCTCTCTCTCTCTCTCTCTCTCTCTCTCTCTCTCTCTCTCTCTCTCTCTCTCTCGCCCCCCCCCCCTGTGCCTGTGTACTGTGTGTGAAAGCTGACATGAGAATGACACAGAAGAGCTTTAACTTTGCCAAGAAGCAGGGACTACCTTTCTACTTCGTATCTGCTGCTGATGGAACTAACGTAGTCAAGGTGCGATTCAAACTCATTTAAAGGTGTTGAATCATTTTCTCTAAGAGCAGCTCTGATAGTAGCACAGGCTGCAAGACACATCACAGGTTTAATGTGTGCATGTTAATGTTGTGGTAACTATAGTAACAACTTACAACATGGACTGTAGAGTGGATGCTTCAATTACTGTGATCTAAACCACCAGATTGAACAACAAATATGTATAGATATATAATTCTCTGAAGATTTCTGTAAAAAAAAAAAAAACAAACAAAAAAAACAGCATTTAAAATTTTAGCTGAATTTTCCACTAACACCAAACCCAGTTTTATTCCTTACATAACTAATTTTAACGATGATTTGCTTAGACTGTTTAAACACCTAAACAAATGAACTATAATCATCCGTGAGTGATCATTGTTATTCTAATCATTGTTTGTTTTTATTTTTAATAACATTTTTTAGATTTTAATTGGTTGATTGATGTTTACCTCCTAAATCTGCTTCAGGTTTTTAAAGATGCGATAAACATGGCTTTGTCTTACAAGAAGAACTCCAGCGACTTTATGGACGTGGTCATGAGAGAACTGGAGGTTTGTGTCTCAGCGCTGTTATTCCTAATCATGTTACTGTACGTTGCAGTGATCAATCATTTATCTTTTTCAACACAGAACTTTGATTTGGAGGGAAAAGAGGATTCAGCTGATGAAGACGAAGAAGATGGAAAAGCGGACTGACGATGCCGGCGTGTGGTGGGAGCCGAACGGTTTGTTTTGTGATTTAGAGTGCTGTTAAAATCACGGCTGCTCATCCCAGCTGTCCTGAAGAGTTTACCAGCTGTACGTAACACAAATGAAACCAGTCAGGACAAAGCTCTACCTCATGTGTTGGATCCATCTCTGTGACCTGCTACATGGAATCCTGAATGCATAGGCTGTGCGCATAATACAATTTTGTGTGGCTTTAGGTCTTAGAAACATACTACATATACAAGTACAGTGTAGGTGTCATAGGTACAGCAATGTGTGGGTTTATCACAGATGTTTCATATTCTGGACAGATGTTTCATATTCTGGACACATTCTGGTTGTTCAGGAAGGCGAGTTGGCAGCCTTGGTGTAATTTCACACTGCGTGCGCGCGCGCGTGTGTGTGTGTGTGTGTTAATATGTAGTAGTGAGGAGAGACCCTGCTATTTGATATGTTTGTTTTTTTTTTCTTTTTTTCCCTTATCATGATATCGCTGTGGAAAACCTTGATAACACTATTGACATTTTGCTTCATTTTAGTAGTATTTATATCGTGTAAATGTATGTTAAATGTACTTGAATCACATTTTACATTTTTTTCCAAGGGGTGTGTGATGATTCAGATCCAGCATCGGAAGGATGTATAAATAGCTCAACATTTTGTACAAACTGTGAAAAAAAGTGTGAAAATCACAGAAATCACTTCTGGCTGATATGACATTGAAGTAAAAAGGGAAAACATATATAATTATGTACCATGCGTATGTGTAAATGGAACTGGAAATGCACTCATATTGTGGCATCATATTAACACATCATTCGGTGTTCATTTAAGGGCATCCTGATTTGTGCTACAATTAAACACTGTTGCTTTTATTTAGCTCTTGTGTATGGTGTGGTTTGATGTCCTGTGGGCTGGCTGTGACAATATAATCAGCACTGTTCATATCGTCAGACCGAGTAATCGGAGGAAATGTGGCAAACCTAGTTTAGAGTCTGTAGTTTAGTTTATCTTACAATGCAACGCTGCATTATCATGTAGTTTTTGTTATTCACTTTAGAGTCCAGGGTGAATATATTCTTTTAAGAATAAAGCGCTCAAAGAAAATAAAAAGATAACCAGTGCATTTCTTGCCATTTTTATTGTGCTTTTGTTGGTCAGGAAACAAGTGACAACTCTACAGAGCATGGCAATGTTAATGATGTCGGTTTATTTAACATTTCCCCCAACCGATATTGTTAAGTATAGTAAAGTTACAAAGAAATCATGTCCATTCTCTTTTTTTTAGAGGATCAAATTTGTATCTGAGGCGCATAACCAAAGATGAAGGAGAAGGCTTTTTAAAGGTAGCTATCTAATGCAGTCACTCACTCAAAGGCTTACTGGAGTTCAGCCAAAACAAATCTGATATTCAAGCAACATGAAAAGCACATAAACTGGATCGATTACAAGTTAGAGTAACACTCTACAAAACATAAAGGTTTATCTGACGTCTTGTTGACTAAGAAAATAAAAGTGTATTAAGCATGATAGGAAATGTCTGGAGTTCTCAAGATTTCCAGGAGGTGGCACCATAAGTGCTGATTCTAACAGCTTTAAATCTCAACAGAACTAGTGTCCATGAATAGCTATAAACTAATCACTTTTTGGCACATTGTTATTTTTTCTTTTAATCTTTCACTTTTTAATTACTAAGCACTCCATATAGACACAAACACAAAAGTAAATATCCCAAAATTGGGAACAGGGGATGAGAAGAGTGATGGGATATGAATATGGCAGACAAATGAAAAAAAAAAAAAGAGAGAGACTAATGATGAGTGTCAGAGATGAGCTCAACTACATCAGTTACAGACACTAATCATCTCTTGCTCGGAGAAAGAGCCCTGTATGAGACGATCCTATGCCAAACATTTGTACATCTTATTTTTAATTAATTGCATGACCGAATTACAACTAAAAAAATACAACTTATGAAATAAATAAATGGACTAAATGTCAAGATTCATTTCAGTCTAAGAAGCTCTTAAATTAATGTTGATGCATATTTTCAAGTCTCATAAAGGCTCAATGATGATCTGCAGTGTAGAACATGAATGTAAGTCACAGTTTTCTCAGGGTCCTGATTCTAAACCTAATTTTCCTCTGTGCCATTCTTGCTTTATATTGATTTATGCAATATAGTGTATTGTATAGTGTACATTAATCAAATTTAGTTTCTAGGTCTGTTCTGTCCTGTTTATTCCTTTTAAAAATATTCTGCTCAGTTTGAGGATTGGTGAGGATTGGTTGTCCCTGGTCTTACAAGCCATCCTTGTGGTACACACTAGAGAGTCGCGAAGTTCGCACAAGCACCTAATACATACGGAGAACCAGGTAATTTGACGAACATTTCAACCAACCAACCGACCGACCAACCAAGCACAGACCTTTTCTTGTGGTCCATGGTAAAATGTGAGACCATGTCACCACTTCTTTAAAGAAACTTTTAAAGGCATGATTTAATTCCTGTTCAAGATATGAGACACCAAAATGTGAATAAAACAAAGTGCGGCAAACGATAAATGCTCAAAGTTCTGAAGTTTTGTAGAAGCTTCACAGATGAAGTACATGAGGATAAAACCAGCCAGCTTTTTTCTTTTACTTCTCAAGCCTGAACTGAGCACCTTCTGGAAGTGAGGCTGGATTAATGACTACCACAAACCTCAGGACTGTCTGCTAGAAGGGCACAGCGAAAGGAGCTGAGGTTTAGATCTGGACTTAGCCAATGTGATGAAGCGTGGTGACTCTGAAATGATACAGCTGCCAGAAAAGAGGTCTTACAACACAGTGTTCTTTCCTGGTGCAAGGGGCATGGCTCAAAAAAACGTCATCAGAAAGACGAACTGATACTTCAGTTCTCCTTGGCTGCATATAGATAGCGAGTAGTGCCATATTCACTACTTCTGTGTGTGTACAGTGTGGGGTTGTTAGTGTCTGTGGTTTGAGTACACATTTGTTACACACCATTTTTATTTTTTATTTGGATCCCTTCCTTTGAGCTTGTAGTGTGTGTTAAACAGATATCAGATGTGTTTTTGTAGCAGGAGGATGGAGGAAAGTGCAGACAGAGACGTGAGAATGGATGGCTTGAATGCTAGCACCTTGTTTTGTGCAAATCATCCCCAAACTCAGTCCATACAAAGAATAAAATCTTTTCACCTTTTTCCACAGGTGGTTAACTATGCATATATGCCAAACATTCATATATAGATCTATATATTTTTTGAATTTTTAAAAATTTATATTAAAACTATCATATGTACATTGCTTGTGATTGTTATAAAAAAACAAATAATTCATAATTTGTCCATATATACAGTTATAAGTTCGGAAAGGACAGTTTTTTTTTTTCAGTTCAACCCTTTTAGTCATTCTAAAATTCATTCTAAGTTAATTGATAAAAATTATTCTAAGCATTATATTTCACAAGCTACAAAATCCACATACTATGGGGCTTAACAGAAAACCAATAAAAACAAATAAATTGTAAACCCAAATGATCTGCCCAAATGCTTCAGTGCTTAGAGTTGAAGAGCCCCTGAGCCACACAAGCCCCTGTGTAGTGGCACAGAAAATCTCTTACAATTATAGAGTCTGTCTTCTTTTTTTTTTTTAGTTGTTCACCATCTCCCAGTAGCACACAGCTGAGCTACCATGTATGGTTAACACGTGTCTTGTCCCACAGTGGCCCCATCGTAACACACACAAACACACACAGACACACGCACTTTTTTTATTGCACAGCTCATGTCTAATTAACCAAATTAAAGATGGTTTCGAGTTTGAATAAAATTTGATATGGAGGAGTTTTAATGTGTGTAAGTGCATGAAGAGCTGTTAACAGCATGACCGAGATGTCAAGTACTTTGTAGTGTGTATTTGTGAGTGTGATGGGGGGGTCAGTCACACACATTGTCCACTGTGGGCTGCCCTAATTGTAGACGGAAGACAGAGTTTTTTAAACCACAATGAACCCATAAAGTAAGAAAAAAAGGGCACGGTACGATTCACTGTTCACAAATCTGATAGCTGTCACACTGTATCATGTGACATTCATGCTACAGTCCATAAAAGGATGAACATTAGGAAAAATTGACAGTGTTTTTAAATAGAATACCATATATAACTTTTATATTTATGACAAAATGTTATTCATATATCTATATACTTTTCAAATATATATATATGTCTATAACTGGTAAAAATGAATAAATTATTGATGGATTTCACATCATCTAAGGGGGAGAGACTAGTGCAGTTGTGCACAGTTCATGTGTTCACTGCCTCTCCTTTTTCAAAGCTATGTAAATACATTGAGATATCCTATTTAACGTCACATTCCCTTTGGTCCCCCAAAGGAAAAGTCGGATTATGAAAAAAAGCCACTAGTGTTGGTTTAACATTCTCCAGGTATAATATGTTCCTCAGCCAGAAGGGGGCGGGTTTAAGGTAGAGACGACCTGGCCGCGCCCGCTCTGCTCATCCTTTACAATATATTCAGAAAGGCAAATGAACTTCCCTCATCCAACATCATGCCTGCTTTCTTTTTTTTTTTTTTTAAAGCAAATATGGTAGCTATTGATTTCCCAGTAGAACAAGGGTACAATAAGAGAGGAAAGGTGGTTGAAGAGGAGAGAAAAACAAACATTCAAATAAAACGTTTACCAAAGCAGCGCTTCTATATGTTTATGCACTTTACAGCCTATTACAAGCTGGCTAATTGACTGCTAATTGTGTGATGGTGAGGGATTTGGGGCAAATTGCTACTAAATAAACCGGGCTTACTTCCATGGAACTAATAATGATAACTCACAAATTAAACCTCCAAATAAAAAAACAAAACAAAAAAAAAAACAACAAAACTTTAGTGAGACTAGCTACAGACAGAGCGCGGTGGGGGGGTCACCTTTCCAGCAGCTGCTTTAAGGCGCGCTCAATGTTCATACGATGGCCAACACGTGTCACACCCAGCTCTGCAAAGTCTTCTTTAGTGAGGGCTGGGAGATGGGAGCCCTCAATCTCGTGCTCCTGGAAGCGCTCACGGTGCTCAGCTAGATTAATGCTGGCAAGCCAGTCACCCACATCATACTTGTTCCACAGGTGCAGGGGTTTCTGATGGAAGGGGCGCAGTGTAAGGAGTGGTGAGGGCACACCAGGGGAGTGTCCAGGTGAGGGAGAGCGGCTCCTGCCACTGGAGCTCCTCATGACAAAACGCACCTCCTTTGGCTCATGGGGCAGGCTGAGGCTGGAGGATTTCAGGATGGTAGGGGCCGTGGTGGGTGAGGTAGCCAGGCCGAAGCCTCGAATGGGTCCGAGTGGATCTGAACGATCTGGGGAAGCAGAGCCAGGGCTGGGTGACCGACGGGTCATTGGGTAACGGCTGCCTGGTCGGATGGTGTATGTGGTGCCGTAACTTCGCTGAGAGATGGTGTGGAGTTCCCCTAGACTGCTGAAGAGTCTGAAGGACAGAAAAATGGGATAAAAAGAAGAGCACGAATTGAGGAATTGAGCACCAATGAGTTTATTGTCTTCCATTTTAATTTGTAGTGGCTCCTTCCTGCAGCATGCAACATCCTCCATGTATGAATCATGAGACAAAACAGTTCTTTTAAGCCAGCAACATTTAGTTAAGTTAGCCAGAGACACAGTAAACGCATTAACACTGTGTTAGCGTGATGTTTCATTAATGCGTTTAGCTGGAACACAGGCAAGAGTACTACAGAGTCCAGAACAGAAAGAGTGAGTCACTATAGAAATGGCAAGAAACTGAACACCCAGCAAAATCCAAAAACATCATTTCCCATCTCACAGATTTGAAAATTCTTTTATGCTCCTAAGGCTGATGGTAGCTTGACTCTCATTATCCAAAATAACAACTAAAAACTATTTTAAATGCTCCAACAGTCTCTTTTAAATGCCTATTAGTTCTTCAACAATCAGGTACTGGCATTTGTTTAACATTTAAGAGGGCAGGTGAATCAGTTTAACTCTTTTCTAAACAATAAAATATTAAAGTAAAAAAAAAACTGCTTCTACACTATACTGGTCTCCTTTTACTAATTCTTGAAAAGTCAAGAGAAGGACAACTAACCTCATTGGCATAAAAGTGAGATGTACAACTCATTTTGATTAAATCACAATGTCATAAATGAGATACAGTGATACAATGGTCAAAAAGAGTGAGTGTGGCCAATGGAAATGAATAAACTGGCAGCTCAGTGTATATCATCTTGAATATGAAAATATGTCTATGCTATGTGGAAAAGGAGACAAAATGATCTGAATTTAAATGTAACAAGCATAAAAGTAATGATTAACTATAAAAACTCAAATATTATTATTATTATTATTATTATTATTATTATTATTATTATTATTATTATTTATATTTATTATTTGATTTAAACATTAACATTTTTATTTCAAAAGGGACGTGAGGATGAATGTGAATAATTTAGGCTTTTAAAATAAAATATATGTACAGATAATAAATGTAACTTAGTCAAAATGCATATGGTTATTTGCCTGAAATATGAATTCATTCAAATTCAGTTCTTTTTGTCTTTTTTTGAAGACAATCAAGCAAACGTGACATGCATCAGCTGAGCAGCCCACACACCTGTCCGTCTGACTGAGGGTAAAGCCTAGAGAGAGATCGGGAAAGAGAGAGAAAGCAAAGCGTGGAGTAGGAGGAGAAGTAGGAGGAGGAGGATGGAAAGCTCAGCCTTCACATTACTGAACACACGGTCCCTAAATAAATAGAGTGAGTCTGTAACTGTCACACAACAAATGTGGCCTGCTTATGACTAATCACAACATGCATGTATTGTCCGTCTGCTCTTACGGAACACCTTATTGTTTAAAATATAATTTTACAAAAGTCTGCACCTCAATCTTTATTTCTCTCACAGAGAAATGTAGCTTTATTTTAATTTGTCACATGACCTTGAAGGACCAAGTGTTAAGTACAATGTGGCTAACTAATAGCAGGCAAACTAAGAGAGAGAAGCTGAAATATTGTTTACTTCTCCTTAATCACAGAGCACAGTCTCTAAGAGTAAAGATGAAAATGTAGGATGGATTGAGGTGAGTAGCCAGTGAGATGTATGAGTGAAGAAAGAGGAGGAGTTCAGATAAAGATGGTCTGCCAAGGGCTGGAGAAAAAAAACAACATGAGATGATGCATGCGCACTTACACAGGTGCCCGGCCCTCCGGGGCTTAGCCTCAGATTCAGTTCTAGACAGAGCAGCGTGGCATGCAGAGAGGGGGAGAGAGTGAGTAAGAAAGAGAGAGAGAGAGAGAGAGAGAGAGAGAGAGAGAGAGAGAGAGAGAGAGATAGATAGATAGAGGTAATGACAAACAAAGAGCGATTGGTTAGCATCAGTTCATGAGAGAGCAGAACCAGACAAGCACTTCACATTAAAAATGTCAACCAAATAAAAGCCATGAGGCGAATCAGCAGCTGGCCCCAGACGTCACTTTCTCTCTGAGAGTTCTGTGGTCTGGCTAAGTGGTTTATATTACATGACCTTAAACATCAACATGAACAAGCTATACTTTTTTAACATACGTCTAGGGCCAGGTGCCATTATGATTAAAAAAAGAAGGCATAACAACAAGTATATGTATAAGGCATATTACAGATATGAGAGCAGCAGTTTTTCCAGAGAGAAGCTCGAGTGGTGACAGTAGCAGAGTTAAGAATGATTCAAAGAGCTGCAGGTCGGAGTTCAGCATGAACACAAAACATATCCCAAATCCCACGGTGAACAAGCACGGTGCTAGATATGAGTTAGCGAGAAGCAAAGAGGACTGGGACAGAGTAATAACAGTGAAACACTGTCTACAATGTACAGAAATAACTGACTGATGCTGATGAAGAAGAGACATCACAAAATGTACCTACATGTGTCTGGCCCTCTGACATCATAGTTACATATATTTGTATATATTATTACTATTGGTCCAGGTCAAGTTTTTAAACAGTGGAACGAGTAGTATGATTTATTAACTGAGAGAAACAAGGAATTGGGTCAGTAGAAAAAGGTAAAATCACTCAGAAGAGGTCAGAGGGTGGAATCATACACGCCTCCAGGTTCTCTGTTACCATATACACACTCCACAGTGAGGGGCAGAAGAGCATCTAATACTGTATCTACCCCATTACCTTTGCTCCCTCTCTCACCCAAAAGGTATGGACAGAAACAGTGCATCATGAGAGCACACTTTTAATCTTAGGTACACCAAACCAAGCTCAATCAAGTTTAGAGACAGCATGCTCGTGGAGTGTCCAAGAGGCGACGGAGACCTGGAGGACATGATTACTAAGATCATAGGGTCAGCAGGGGTTATTCCATTAATGTGGGATTAGTGGATAGGTTGTTTGAAACGAGAAAAGAATAATAATGAGGTTGGATTTACCCTAGTGGCTAAAAGCTAAGGTTTAGTCTCTTCCATGTCCTTGTCACATCTGTAGAAATATAAAGGGCTTCAGTTGCATTTCAGTATGTTAGCAGAACAACATAATTTGTGCTACAGTATATATATATATATATAAAAAAAAATACACATATTTTCCACTTGACCATTGCACGTGCTGAATTAGCGAATTCTAAGAGGATGTGCTTTGGGTATTTCCTCTACAGGTCCTACACTGGTGATCTACAGGTTCTACAGGCTACAGACTATCATTAACTTACCAGCAACTGTAGTGCGTTGAAACACGGTTGAAGCTCCAAACTTTTCAATGAGATAAAACAATTTGAACATTAGGATATATTGTATCCCGAGAAGCTTGAGTCACTCTGTAATGTTAGCACACCATATAAAAATAAATCCCTATAGCATGTTTGTGCTAGTCCAATGATTGAGATAATATAAAGATTACATTTCCGGCAAAGGCCAAGAGTCATGTCATGTAACGTTAAAAATATTATGGGGTATGCTGTGATTTATGGTCAAATTTATGCTGTATCTTTAATATATAGTGCACTAGCATTTTATAGTGTTCCAAATTCTCAAAATTAAACTCTTTGATATTATTATACAGTACATTATTATTATCTATAGATCACTGTAAATCCAGTGTTTAATCCATGCACATACTGCATAGTGCATTCCATAGTAATTCCTTATTCCTTTTAGCTTGACATTTATGCATCAGGATGAATACTTCTGCAGCCAACTTTGTCTATAAATTGAAATAAATAGTACATTGTTTAATGGGTCTGAAATCCAGAAAGTATGATTTATCACTTCTGTATTTTTGTGATTCAAGGATGAGGTTCATTAACAATGAAATTGTTTATGTACACTAAAGCCATGTCACATTTTATCTGTCTGAAATAAGTCTGGTGTCTCTTTCACTGTTGCCATGAACAGAACTGTAGAATGACTATGTGAACGCAGACACAGCACAAATAGTAATAATAAATAGCACAAACACAGCACAAAAATGTTTTATAATGTTACATAATATTTAATATGGCAAGCCAAATTTACTTAATATAATGGTTCTCAACCCTAATCCAGGAGAAAAACTGCATATTTTGTGCTTTTCCATCATTTCACGTACTTGGATCCACCTAATCAGCTAATGAGGTTAATCATGAGTGGACAAGACCATGACCGAAAAACACAGAATGCCACTGCAGCATAATGTCTCCGTTATGTCTGAGTGCTATTTATGTCTTTTTAGCTATAATATATTCTTCTTATTATGTCTTTTTAGCTATATATATTTTTAGCAATATAATATATAGTAGGTCTGTTTTTAAATCAACAGCAGTGCCTTACAGACAAAGAGGATCAGAATTATTCTATTCTAATTATTGCGCTAACATCGCTAAGAAGATGGGTTCCCTTTTGAGTCTGGTTCCTCTCAAGTCTTTCTTCCTCTTGCATCTAAGGGAGTTTTTCCTCGCCACAGTCGCCTCAGTCACCTCAGGCTTGTTCATTGGGGATAAATACAAACACGTTTAAATACAAGTCTATTATTAATCTTGAAATGATGTATATTAATCTTTCTATAATATTAAACTTTTTGTACTATCTTTATTATGTTCTATAAAGATGCTTTAAGAAAATATCCATGGTTAAAAGTGCTATACAAATAAAATTAGATTAAATTGAATTGAAGTAGGTATGGAAATATCAAATGACAAATGATAATGCACAGATCTTTGATAATCAGCATAGCACCAGCTAAAAATAGCATTTGTGCTAAACTATAATTCTTCATCTGTCACAAGCTATATCTGGCAGGCCATAAGGCACAGTCATAGCAATTAGTGCTTGACTTTGAAAAACCTTTAAGGGTTTTTCACTAGAATTAATGAATACTAAAAGTCCACATGGGAGATGCGCAAAAGGAGTGCTAAGAAAATACAACAAAAACAATCCCAAAAGACACCAGTCAAAAAATTATACATGAAAAAAACAACAACGACTGTTCAGTTTACAAACGGTTTAAAATCATAAGTAGACTATTTGATAGTAATATGTTCATTAATACACAAATGTCATCTTTCAAGTCAATGCTATAGATTCAACCAGATCGTATTGATACAACATTTACTGTAAGTACACTTTCAAATGTTTGCCTCATAGCACCTGCAGGCCAACATATCTGGCTTTGTACTTGGTTCACACTTTTGTCATACAGCAGTATCATAAAGTCCATACACTGTATTGGGCTTTATGAACTGACAAAATGTAACAGTTTAATGATTGGGGCATAAAGCTACTGTACAGTGCATGGAAGTGAACATAGAAACCACTGGAACAACAACAACAACAACAAATGAATAAATAAATAAAACAATATTGCTATATCATTAAACCTACTAATGAATAAGCAAAACATAAACACAATCCCCTGTTATTACATGCCTACAAACAAGATCATGTCTGCTGAAGTGTCTTGATATCAGAGAAACTTCACCTCCTGTTCATCGTTTTCTTATATCGAGACACTGGGCATTGGGTATGATCACTTACTGAGGGCCAGATGTCATGAGCAGGAGTGAAAAATACTGCTAGCAATGTGTTAATGTACTTAAGTATTCATTTGTATTAAAAATCCCTAAGGCTCCTACAGTTTATTTACACTTCAGTTAAGCTTCCAAATAAATTATTTCATAATTATAATTAATAAATAAATTCACTATAAATTCTATAGCTGTCTATATGTATCTGAATATGGTTAATCCACTGCACTGAAGTACTGAGTTAAGACTAATTCATAATGATTAACTAGATAGAATTAACTGTTAGTCTGGTTTCTTTGCAAAATATTAGTTATAAAAATGGCATAGTTGCTTTAACACAACCACCAAAAAAAAAAAAACACCAATCATCTTCTAAGAGTTTTATTTGAATAGTACCTTTAGACTTTCTTTGTAGAGTTTGGCACATCATCTGTACATTCATTTCAGTCCAATTATCTAGTACTTTTCCCACCCCTGGTCATGAGCCATTGTCCAGTCAAAGTCCGGTCAAATCAAATCAAACATAACTCATTTAAAAAGCATTATAATCACAAAATGCACTTAAACAATTAAATTAACCCTTCTTAGAGACTTCTGCTTAAATTGTAAATGCTCCAAACCATTAGAATGGTTTAAATCAGCGGTCTCCAATCTTATACGGAAAGGGCCGGTGTGGGTGCAGGTTTTCATTCATGGCTTCTGCTTGGTTGGAATGAAAACCTGCACCCACACCAGCCCTTTCCGGATAAGATTGGAGACCCCTGGTTTAAATCAACAACATCCACACATAATGTGACAGTGAAAAATAACTAGTGAGTTGCAAAATGTTCATGGGAATGCTTCAGTGCAAAACAAAAACTATAATATGTGATCAGTGTGATTCCAAGCTCTGCATTATTAAGCACCTACTCACCTGGCACCGGCCACAGGAGACTTGCGCCCAGGGTCGAGTGAACCTATAAGTGGCTCTTCACCAAGTGAGCATGTATCCTTGTTAAGCTGCTGCAGTCTGGAGCTGAGCTCACTTATCACAGTGGGTTTGCCTTCCTCTGCGCCTGCAAGCGGACGGGGTTCTATGGGGTCCCCCCATAGCTTGGAGCGTCTGTGGAAGAGGTAGCGGGGTCTTGTTGGGCCCGAGGTCCCCGTGGCAGCAGCCAGCGCAGCTGCATGCTGCTGTGAGAGCAGCTCACTATCTGAGGACTGTTTGAGCAGGGGGTCCCTGAAGGTTACTGGGCCTTTGCTGAGCTGAGACTTGAGCTTTGGCTTTGGAGGCACTGGCGGCTTATCAAGGATGAAGGTCTGGCCGTCGGCATGGGATGTGTAGGTGTCAGTGGGCTCACCACTCTCTGAGGATAGGGTGGACATGCTGGAGACAGTGGAGATGGTACTCGTGGTCTCCAGATGGTGATCGCTGGAGCTGCGAGTGTCCACCTCCTCTACTCCAGAGTCAGCAGCAGACTCTGGGCCCAGGTGGGGCTCAGATGGCTTCCCTGAGGCTGCTGGTGGGCCGCTGGTGGCAGGGGCCTGTGCTGCTGTAGCGGCTGCAGTGGGAGGGGTAGGACTGGGAACTGTAGATGATTCTGAGGGGGTCACTAGCTTGGATTTTGAAGGAGTAGCAGGAGCTGCAGGTGCCTTCACTAGGAGACCATTTGCAAATTCATCTGGTGGAGGAACCACACCAATTTTGCGCAGCTCCTCCCTTGTCTCCTCATCACTAGAGGACAGCATGGCAGGTGGTAAGGTAACAGAGTAGGGCTCCACATCTTCCTCTGAGCTTCCCTGGGCCAGGGTTTTATCAGAAGATGGGCTAGAGGATGCCTGAGGTGTTTTATCTGAGAATGGACTAGTGGGTGCTTGGGGGGTTGAGGGTGTGGCAGGAGTCGGAGTTGGTGTGGAGGGTGTTTCTGGGGTGGGAGACTTGGTCCGCTTGATTTCAGCTAATGTGGGCTTTGGGCTTTCTGAAATGATGCCTTTCGGAGGTGGGGAGGCATGTTCTGGGCCCAGTCCAACGGCTTGACCATTACTGGTTGCATGAACCATAATAAGCCCAGCAGTCTTATGCTGTGATGTGTCCATGATACTGATGATCATGCTTTTCTTGTTTTCTAGCCTTTTATCCTCTTTTTTCTCTGTTCCCACCACTGTTTCTTTTCTTTTGGTTGTTGGTGTCCCCCAAGAGATCTTGCTAGCGGCGGTGGATGAGTAGCTCCTTTTTTCTCCAGGTGAAAATGACAGTGATGCAAGATCCCTCTCACCTTCAGCCTCTTTGGTCTGGGTGTCCATGAACAGCACCCCACCAGCAGCCTCATGCTTAGTCCTAGGCTCAGGGCTGCTAGCAGGGGATTGGCTCTGGGAAGTTAAAGCCCGTTCCCTTGCGGCCAGCGCAAGTGCCAAAGGGGAGTTGGGGTCAAGGGGCTTCCCTGTCAGTGGATGGATAAAGGTTGTGCCACTTGGAGAGGGTCGCAGTGCCAGGGCAGGCGGAGGCAGCTGACCAAGTTCACTGGTAAGCAGACGTTCGTCAACAGAATGAGACTGTGTGAGTAAGTGGGATTCCAGCGGTGGGGCTGAGCTGCCTTCCATGGTGCCCACAGACAGGAAGACTGTGGATTTCCTTCGATCTTCAAGACGCTGCTCTCTGTCCTTGACAGCACCAGCAATTGCAGCAGCAAAATGCGCTTTTCCCTGCAGCAGACCCTCAGCTTGAGCTCGACTGCGTTCCTGTAGCAGCTGCTGCTGGTAGTAATCTGATCTGCTAGTATGGTGAGCTGCCAGTCGGCCTGTGGGTGAATGCTCCCTGGAATGGACTGAAGCCAGTGCCAGCGAGGCTCGCTCTTGGGCATCCTCCACTTGCAATTGCTTTACTAGTGGGCTCTTCCTGCGCTGGGGCTTGCTGGGTGGTGGGGTGTACAATCCCATGCTGAACTGGCCAACATTGGCGTAAGGGTTGTCAATAACACGTCCTTTGCGCTTGATTCTCTCTGGTGGGGTGGAGGCTGTGCCAGGCCTTGGGATGTCTGTGGGGTCTACAGAATGGTGGGATGAGTCTTGCAAGAGAATCATGGAACGTGCCTTCTTTTGTCGATCTATGTGGGCACTGTGGCGTGGGGGTTCATACAGTTCAGCAGACATGGTCTGCGGTAGCCCATGCAGTCGGGGCTCAGAGCCCGGCTTAAAGCTGGAGCGACTTGTGTCATGAACACGGCTCGGTGGAGGGGGTGGACAGAAAGGTGGCGGTGGACCCATGTCCAAGTAGTAGAGTGAGGGTGGAGGAGGTGGTGCTGTCTGAGGTGGAGGAGGGATATTGTGACTGTCTCTCAGGGTGTCCGTCATCGAGGAGCTCCGTGGAAACCTATGCTCTGCCGCCAGGGCAGATAGCCGGTCCTCCTCAGTAGCTCCTGTACAGACAAGCACAAAACACCAAAAAGAACTCTTTCAGCACCGTCTGGTAGCAACAATTATCCTCTTCTCCTCTTAAGTCTGACATTATAGCAACTGATGTAGTGATAAAAGGAAATCGGTCAACATTAGTAGATAAGACAGAAATGTAAAATGCAATCCAAAAAGAATTAAAAACAAAAAGTGAAAATCCATAGAAGAAGAAAGCTTACCAAATGACTTGGTTCTGGACATGCCTTTGGGCAGCTGAATGTGAGATTTTTCCAGTGCTGGGTGAACAGAACCATGGAGAGCAAGACCTTGCCGCTCGAAAAGAGACTACACATGCAGACAAGATGTTAGAGCAGAAATATCTATCTATCTATCTATCTATCTATCTATCTATCTATCTATCTATCTATCTATCTATCTATCTATCTATCTATCTATCTATCTATCTATCTATCTATCTATCTATCTATCTATATATAGGCTTTGTGTTTTCTATGCTAAGTCATGGAAAACAGCTTAGTAGTATAATTGCAATCCTCTGTATGGTATCTCACACTGATTTCTGCTGGTGTAATTCGGCGGCTGGTTGGTCGTTGCTTCACCGTGGCTGCTCTGTAGTCTGCCTCCACTTGCGGTCTCATTGCTGACTCCTGAGAGGCCAAGATTTCATCTAGCCTTTCTGTACAAATGCATGCACACATACACACCCACATATACCACAGTATAAACACATACAGAGACACACACATATTACAGCTATATTCATGCCAGTCAACATCATATTCTTTGGAATACACATTCATATATTTACAGATTTATAAGCACTTTCATTCATGCCATGAGAGTCACTAAAGCCAATTTAACAATGTCAGGAATATAATAACTCACCTCCTCTCCTCCTCCTCGCAGACGCTTAGCATGGAATAAACAAAAGCACTTTTTTCTATTAAACTCTCACAGCAATCAATATATTTAGTACTGCAGTGGAGAGTATAACATGCAACCCAACAGGTCATATTTGCAGAGAACTGTCATGCTAATGTCATGTTTCAGATGTAAGTTACCTTTCTAAAACAACTAGAGGGGCATTATTAGTATGTGAAGACCAATTACAGCATTTAAACCAAGAAAGGCAGTGTATATCAAACCAGGAAAAGCTGGCTTGTGCCATGGTTGAAAGTTATATCGGTAACTCTACTTAGACCTTGGCAGTAGTATAGCCATCTGAATGAAATATTACACCTTTATATCCATGTGAATGTATTTTTTAGAGAAAGTTATGGGAAATCCTTGACTAAAGGTTCCCAATTTGGTCCCACCTTTTTATGAAGTCTGTACTTCTGAAGTCTGAAGTAAAAAAGTATTGAAATGAGTAGAGCTATATGAATCACAACTAGCAGCATGGTGTCTTATATCTGATACATCCATACATTTTGTTATGTTTTCACTATGTCTGTAAAATGGTGTCAATGATTTTGTCTTGATGTGTATGTTAGAATATGAGGACAGATTGAGTGGAAAAGACAGTTGATGTTTTGAACAGCTCAAATGACAACAGGAGAAAGATGACACAGTGTAGCATGCAACAACAGAGAGAGAGAGAGAGAGAGAGAGAGAGAGAGAGAGAGAGAGAGAGAGAGAGAGAGAGAGAGACAGAAGCGATGAAAAATGGATGGATATAGCTAGACATTTAGGATACTGCCTCCAAAAATCTACAAACAGGTAGGTACAAATATTCAGTATATATGCTGTAGTACTATGTATGTCAAGATATGTGTATGTATGTTTGAACATGTGTGTGTCTTACCCAGCTCCTCAAGCTCAGCAGTCATGCTCTTGGACCTTGGCGTGAGTGTGGTGCTGGGTGCTCTCTTGGGTGGCGGTGGTGCTGTGGATGAAAGGCAGGGAGAGGATGAGGAGTGGTGGCGCATTGCCACCCACCTGTTTCCTACCTGCAACTGCCAACGCTTCTTGTGCACCTTCATCTCATGCGGCTCGACCAGACCTGACACCTTCTTTGGCTGTGCCACTTTATTCACACTTCGCTCTGATGCAAACTTCTCCATGTCTCTTGCTCTCTCACACCCACACCCACACCCACCCACACACAAACACACAACACAGGTCACTCAGCTAGGCCCCTTGTTTGAGTCTGACTCCTAGCCATACCGTTCCCCACCTCTCTCTGTCACATTCCAACTGCACAAAAACACACTCCTCTTTTTACATCCCTTCATTGTCCCTGTTCGTCAATCCTCTTCTTTCGCTCCTTCTTTCCTCCGGACGCTCCCATTGCCTCTCTGAGCTGAATGTTCATGCTGAGGTAACACTGCCAACACTGCGTTCTACACACGACTCTAATAAGGCAAGATGCAGAGAACGACAATGGACACAAAGTTCCAGTAGAAAAGACGCCTTGGTTTCTTCACTCCCTATTCGCTCGGAAACCACAACGAACAGACAGTGAGAAAAAGAAAAAGAAAGAAAGAGGAAAGTAGAAGTAAGGGGAGAGAGAGACAGAGAGAGAGAGAGAGAGAGAGAGAGAGGGAGAGAGTGAGAGAGAGAGAGAGCGAGAGAGAGAAATACCAAGGCTTGATGCAATGCTTAATTCAAACGTTCATTGTAGTAACCATGGCAACTCTGGCAGGAGCAAGGCCTGGGTTGATGCAGCTAAACTGTGAGAATCACTGTGTGTGTGTGTGTGTGTGTGTGTGTGTGTAAGAGAGACACGCAATGACAAAAAGTGGAAAGTAATTCCAAAACTTAAATTGATAGTTATATAACATGTGTACATTGTCTTAATAATAACCTCCATATTTAAATGTATCCTAGACTAGTAACAATACACATCAATGTTAGAGGTAAAATAAAGCTGCTTTTCAACTGTTCAAGTTGCCTGGACACACACACACACACACACACACACACACACACACACACACACACACACACACACACACACACACACATCTATAATCTATATGCTGCAAGATTATGTATGCAAACGAACCAGCCTCAGACCTTCAAACCAAATCGTGATAGTAAAAAAAATACTTCAGGGAGAAAACTCTCCCTAAAATCTCCCGATATAGGTAACATTATTGGCTGTTTTGTTCTGTGTGGCTCTACAAACACGCACAGGTCAGAGACGGGTCAGAAGCGTGTGGGAGTTGCAGTGGAAATGGTGGACGGTTTACATGGATACAGAATAGATTATTGTGTAGATACAGTCCCATCAGTGAAGGGTGGATACAAAATCACTACTAATTTCAAACTACCAAACTGTAACACTGCATTTTCTTTTTCACTATATGATATCACATTCAAGCTGACACACACTGCACTCACTACCTGAACAGAACTTTATAGAAGTGGGGTGATGGTAATAAAACTCAGTGACAATAACATTGTGTGTATGGATGAAGCGTGCTTAGTCATGTCGGTTGCTACTAAGAGAAAAGACCTCACCACTTATCAATTCAAATCCCCTTTCAACATGACATGTCACTCATCTGTCCTGTTCCTCTGTGTGATGCAAGTACTTCAGTCCTTCATAGAGTTGCTTACTCTTTGTCTTTTGTCATTTTTTAACCGTTATGCTAACTCTTCAGCGACAGGCTTCTTCTTTGTCCTAAGAAGCACAAGAGTGGTATCACACACACCAACTCACCTACGAATCAGCAGTGCCTATACATTAAATTACAATTGTAATCACCTGACCATTCTTAAACACATCATGTGACAAACTGGCCAGAAGTCAGTTACTTTAATGGAGAGCTGAGCTGAGTGATGCAATAAAGCCTGATATAACTTTATACAAATTAGAAGTGAAGTGACTCCGCGTCTGGTATAAATTACAGTGGGAAAGAGAATATTTAATTATCTCTTATTTTGCCTGCCTGCCTATCATCTCATTCCTTTTTTAAGCATTCCTATATCAGCATTGACTATTAAGAGATAAAATGATAATATTGTAAGTAATTTATAGTGTGCTGCTGCATTCATCCATCCATCCTCAAGCATGTGAAGATATTCATTAGATTTGCTGGGGAAACCATGGCAACCAGCAGTAAACCCAAGTCAGGAATGCCTGATATGGACTAAACTGTAGTGATTTAGGTGTTACAAATTGTGACTGTATGGATCCATGATATAAAGTTTTTACATTAGGTGGATTCGCTCAGACTGACACACATTCCATAAATCACATGAACGTGTACAGCGTTAGTAAGTCTCACCCTTTTTTCTGACCACATCCTCAGTTTCTGGTTTGCGTGTCACCGACACCACTTTCATCAACAGATTGCTCCCGCCTTGTCGTATAAGGGACACCACCTGCTTATGGCCAACCTTCACTACGTTCACTCTGTTCACCTGCAACACACAGATGAATGTTCTCAGTCTTGGATGTAACTTCTAGATTTTCTGTTAGCTGTCATGTCTTAAATGCCTCCTTGTGAATGATGCTTTCATGGGAAGAGTTACTGAATTATAATCAAACACTTACCTCAATGAGGAAGTCACCTGTCCTTAGCCCCGCCCTCCAAGCCACACCTTCCACGTCAACAGACTCCAGGTATTGCAATGCAGGGAAAGCAGGTGTAGGGGTAAACTCTTCGATGGGTGTCTCGGCTACACACATACATACAGGAAAATATTTTAATGCTAGTTCAGTTGCAACAGCCTCAGGGAATCTGGAGTATGCACACATGCACAAATATCCCGTTCATGTTGCTATAGCAATGGACCTGATGTTTGGGGCATTGTTGAGGCTCAGTACATTCAGCATGTGTTGAGCATAATTAAGATGGGACCGTCTGAGGCAACGGTTAGGTGACAGAAAAAAGAGAGAGGGAGAGAATGGAAAACATGACACCATGTGTGTAACAGATGGCTTTGGGAACTCATACCACCTACCCATGATGATGCCACCACAAAGACGGGGCACACACATGTACACACATTCACTCTCAGTCCCTGTTATATTCTAAGAAGTATGACTACCGCAATGCCTCACAGGTGGCCCTGTGGACACCTTCAGGACACCTGGCATGTCCTTCTTTAACATTTGTGCATGTTTATAAGGCAAAGTGTGTATTATTAGCCTTGTTCCCGAGGGGTGGATTGTGCTACCCTTTTAGGTTCAGTCTGCATTATCTCTAAAATCCTTTTCAGATGGCTCCATTCCCAAGCCTGATTTATAGACCATTTATAGCAACACAGTGTGACTATCCAAGTCTTGTAGTGCAAAAGCCTTTGCAGAATAGTGCAGCACTGACTAATCTACATTCACTGTGCACTTTATTAGGAATATCTGTACACCAATTCTTTCAGCCAATCATGTGGAAGTATCTTAATGCATTAAAACATAAAGATACAGATGAGGAGCGTCGGTTAATGTCCACATCAAACATCAGAACTAATTTGAGTAATTCTTGGACCACTGATCCCCTTCCACCGACAACAGTCTTGTACATTCTCTCCTCATCACTTGTCAGGTTCTCAAGAGGAGATAACAAAACCATTATTTATTATGTTTTCTCTAAAATGTCTGTATTGTACAGCCTGACCTATCCCTAATAAACAACAAATGCAAAGCAGAAAGATGGCATTTACATATTCATTCATTCATTCATTCATTCATTCATTCATTTTCTACCGCTTATCCGAGCTTCTCATACACTCACACACTACGGACAATGTTCCAGAGATGGCATTTACATATTTAAATCTTTATTCAAGTTATTTATAGACTTAAGATATACCTTACATATATTTTACCTTTTAGCTATAACTTCTTGTAAGGCAATGGAATCATTGCCTTACAAGACATAAACTACTGCCCTACTACATAAATTAGAAGCCAAGATACTTTAGTTCTCTGGCACTGCATGCTCTCATTATTCCTGCACACTGACAAAAAGGTTTGCACAACATATAGAATATATGTGTTACTTAACATGTTCAAGCTAAATTCTCAATTTATAAATCTGTACTTTGAAGTGAATTTTAACACATAACCATATACATACACCAAAGGTGTATATTTTCATACTTCTAACCTTAGAATGTGTATTTGCTTAAAAACCGTGTTAAAATGTACTTTTATGGAATGCTAATGAATTACAATGTAAATTCAGTGCTGTTTCATATGTTGGAAATGTTATTCTGCTTTCACTCCTAGCTTAAAAAAGTCACTCCTGTCTCGTGTGCTCCTGTAGAGTGCCGTCTTGTGGGAGGAATAGCAGTTATTTTCTTCCTCTGCTGGGAATCAGGTCTCAGGAGTCTCAGAGACTTCCTATCCAAATGTCACCTTGTGGAAGTGTGAAGAAATCTGTTGCTGTTTTGTGTCCCTACTTTTCCTGTAATCAGGTAACTAAAACTTCATTTGAGGTGATATATCAGCAGCAAAATCATGCAAATCATATACTGCAGTCATATACATTCAGACCAGAAAGTGACAAGTTTCATTATTTCAGCTCTGTACTTCAGCAGATTTATTGTGATAGAGTAGAAAGTCAAAATAATTAAAAAAAAAGGTCACTGTCCAATTATTTACAGACCTTGCGAGCCACAACTCTTGTTAATGCTATACTGTATATCCCAGATGATTGAGGGCATTCGAGTTACTACTAGAGACCATCTTTTCTCTAGTAGTAAGTGGCATGTAAGGATTGGGGAAAATCTATAAAGACTCTGGAACGGTGCAAAAGAAAAGAGTTCTGTGTCACAGACATGTCTCACCAGGAGGCTAGAGTTCAAAATCTGCTGTGGTCTCTTGATGAAAATAATGGAACACTGTCTCTACACTGCCAATCAGAGCAACACTAGCCAATTACCAGCATCTTTTAACTCATGTATGGGTCATGAAAGGAAATTCATGATATTTATAGGCTGTAAATGATTATTTTCCACTGGATTAATAACATATCTGTATACATAGAAAGATACAGACAGTTAATGTAATTGCAAGGTTCTGATGTAATGTATGTAAACGATATACGATATGATTGATGATCGCCGTGTCTGAAACTGAGACTGCTTGTTAAATTTGGAGTCAAGATAACAAATCAACCCGAATGGTACACCAATCCATCATAAACCATCATGTCTTTAGGAATAACAGTCATGAGAAGGAAATCCACACGGACATCTATATTACCTGACCGCGCTTTGTATGTGCAAATTTCGGCCATTTGTTTAGTCAAGGAAACACAACCAGAAACTGAAGCAGCAGCAAGACTTCTGAACTTAACTGAACCATTTATAGATATGGCTACACATGTTGCATACACTTCATCAATCGAACAGCAACAAACAGCCTGTAGAGATAAGCAGCTTGATATTATAGTGCACTACAGTGGTTGTGGTTCTAATGTACCGCTCCATTACCGCCATAAACCGTTCAGTCAAGCCGCAACCTGACGATTTATTGATACATGTAGATTCTGGTCATGCTTACCTTTTGCTCCCCGCAGGACAAAACCAAAACCTTCATTCTCTTTCTTCTGCAGCATAGCATCTTTCTCCTCAATGATGTAATCACTAGTGAGAAGAAAGAACGACATTTAGATTACAGTTGAAATGTCACCTCTATCAAAACCTTCTTTCCATTGAGTGCAACTTGTCTTGCAAATTCTGTATTAGTGTTGTTTCTTCCTCTAATACACACACACACACACACACACACACACACACACACACACACACACACACACACACACACACACACACACACACACACACACACACACACACACACATATGTGTGGTACATTCATTGCCATGTACATTACTGTGGATAAATAGGTCTTCAGTCTTAGCTTAATCTTAGCTTTATAAATAAAAACTAATTCTATTAAAACAGATATTTGAGAACCAGCCAATAGCCAACTATCCAGCCATGTATTCCTTTTATTATAGGGTCATTTGGTTGGGATAAAAACCTGCAGACATATGCAGAGAGCCCACCCCTTTCTAACTCCATCAGCAGCCATCTGTCTGGTTGTACAGAGATGACTAGAGCTGGACGCATTAGTGCACACAGCCGAGGCAGATCTGTTTTTAGATCACTCACTCAGATGAGTGTAGACTCACTGTACAAACATGACTAAAATCTCACACGCATCATACACACAACTCCTTTGCAATGCACCAATTATTGCCATGTATTAATAACGCATATCAACGTACAACTGACAGATACATTCTGTTCTAAGTAGACTCTTCTTCAACAACGGATGAATAAAATGTAATGTTTCGTCTAATTCTAGTCATGTAACGGTAGATAATGTGAAAGGTCCTGTTTTAGGAAAAAATAGGTAAGGAAAAAATATGTAAGCATACACCCCATGTTCGTTACGACTGGCTAATAATAATATACTGTTTGAAGAGACTGCTTTCTTGTATACATGTATGACCTCACCCCCTTATTTGATGGACAGCCTACACGTACCTATGAAGCTCTTACTGTTGTAAAAAAATGACAGATTGAGAGAACTGATGAAGCCTTAATACTGTGTCTGAAAGTGATGGCACAGAAAAACTGCTGAGTAAGGTGTTGAGCTGATCACAACTATCTTTGTCATAGAGAATTATAATAATAATACTCTCTCTCTTTCTCTCTCTCTCTCTCTCTCTCTCTCTCTCTCTCTCTCTCTCTCTCTCTCTCCTCTCGGGTGTTCATCACTGATGCATTAGAAATGACAAGAACATAATTGGGCAGTGAAGAATCAATTAGATCAATTACAGATGATTCCATTGCATTAGTGCCTCAGGGTAACAAGAGTGAGGCTAATGCATTACAGGAGTCCAGATAAGACTCACATGCTATGACAAGCAGCAGTTTACTTTGACTTCACCTCAAAGATCCAAACCAAAATTGAATGATAAGAGGCTGGCTGTATTTAGTTAAAGATTACTTAATGTCAAATGTATTTAAATAATAATGAATGATTATCAAACACATGATCCTGGAAAATTTAGTTCCAACCAACGATCAATACTAAATATACAAATACACAATATACAACAAAAATGCTAATTTATCTATGGATGACCAGTTAGGCTTTCAATCATTATTAGCAGTAATGTTTAGCACAGTGGGTAGGGAAGAATTGCAGACCTATGGACTGGGGTAGAGGTAATGCTTCAAGGCCACTTGAATAGTTGAATATTTGAGTAGTATTATACTTGTGGTACCTAAATAAATTCTTCTACACTGCAAGATCTAATCAAAACAATGCTAAAGTGTGACTGGAACAATGTCAGTTGTGCCTGTTTACACAAATATCAGTGGCTTGATAGAAGGAAAAAAGTCAATTTACTCCTTAGGACCGCTGAATGGTTAAGGAGGACTGAAAGGGTTTAGAATGGTTCCATTATTTATTATTAGTTCATATTCAGGGTAATATATAGGTTATATTTGCAGAAGATTGTTCTTGAGCTACTGGATGGATTCCAGAGCCCCGTGGGGCTCAAAAGAACACTGTATGATCTCAAGGGTCCAGGGACTGACAAGATTTCTTCATTTCTTTCAACTTATGCCTATTGTCAATTGGGAAATTGGTTCCCGGGCACTGGTCCCATTGGCCCAGTCCATTATCCGTGAGATAGCTGTTTGTTACAGAACACCTACAGAGGAAGCAGCTAAACACTGGCTTTCACTCATATAAAGCTATCTCTTCTAGATATTAATGGCTGATCTGTTTTATTACATTTTCTGCTTTATTAAACACATACTGTTTTTGTCTGTTTGTCCACAAGAGGGTGTTTTTAAATCACAATATCCATCAACAGAGCAGACTGAGCAGAGAAACTAGCATGAATATGCTCTTAAATGCTACATTCACACTGGTGCTCGGCTCCACACAGAACAAAAGTCAGGCTGTTAGTTTATAAGTGCTAACAAGTGATAACATTTATTTACTTCATTAGCAAGTTATGATTCATTTTGTCCACTAGGAGTTTATATCCTACTGACAAAATGTATAAACATCTAATGTGTTCTGGAAAATATCCATAACGTCCATATTGGTATTGATTTTGAAAATCTGCACTAACTCACTGCGCAAACAGCTACAAAAACACACACCAATCCCCAACACACAGAGTTGTTAACGTCTATGATATAAGAAAATTAAAACAAACAAACAAACAAACAAACAAATAAATAAAATCAATAAGATTAATTTTAGTTCTTTTTAAACTTTCCATGCTTGCCTTTTAGTCAGACTGGCTTTATTTAGCTTATTTCAAACACTTGTTTATAGAAAGTAGCAGAATGATGTGAATAGAATAAGAAAATGTTAAGCCTAAAATTAGTAACAAAAAATTACTAGAAATAACTAATACAGTTAGTTACACATTTTTTCCATAATGAGAAGCATTTAATCATATTTCCTTTAACACAAAATATCTTCACTTTTATAAATTTTCTGTAACACATCACAGATGCACAGATGTAGATATAAATCAGGTTGAAAAATTGAATAACTATCACTTGTGCTTTCTTTTTGTCATTTTAAAGGCGAGCTGTACGATGTTTGAAAGCCAATGTTGACATTTGAAATCACCTAAACAAACACGCCCCTATCCCAAATGGGTGTCACCCCTGTATTTATAGCTCCGCCCACACACACACATACACACGCAACCCAGGCAACTACTATGGCGGAACTTGCTGGTACAGCTGGTCGAGGTGATATTTTGATCAATAAATGAACTCAATGAGTAATACTATGGTAATACAAATGTGTTTTTGTAGTACTGTGTGTTGTACTGTGAAAGGTTTAGCTCCGTTTCACGCGGAAGACGAAGTTCAACACCTAGAACCCGAGACACGGCAGGTATCCGCCTTGTCAATGTTTCAATCTCTTTCTGCTAATGTCAGACACGCGCACTGAACACTCTCTCCTCCGCATATTGACAAGACACGCCCCTTTCTGCTCATTGGCTACACGTTTGTTTTGTTTGTCGGCCCGACTCAGTTTTCTGCTCATTTTTCAAACATTGTGCACCCCAACTTTAACAGTTAATTACGCCATTCTACCAGGCTTTATGACCATGGAGAATCTTCATTTTAGTTGCAGCTTAGCTTAGGTTAATTAAGAGATGTCTAAAAGCTGCTGGAGCCTTTGTGATGTGCTAAGCTAATCAATAAAAAGTCATGTCACTGCGACTTAGTGCTCAAAACATGTGAGTGGCATTGAGGAGTGAGCTGCACTCTTTAAGCTCGTTCCACAAGCAGGCTTGTTTGCTGTTTGTGTTGTCATGCTGACTGAATGGGGGGAGATGGATGGAGAGGAGATGTGCAGTTTGACAGACAAACTCCAGTCATTAATCCTCTCTCTCTCCCTCCATTGCTGCTTAAATCACGCCATCCCTCATTACCTCATCCCAAAAAGAAGTCCAAATGACTTCCCTACTGTGTTTAAATGTTACAGAATGGTCTCTTATCTCAGACTTTGAGACACTATGTGTGTATAAACTCTCTTTTCTCTTTAATGAATTTCATATTGCTTCTAAGATCTAACACTAGAAATTAATTCTCAGAAATGAAGCCATCATTAACACAAGAAATATATAAATATACACTCAACTTCACACATGCCGATAATACATGTTATAATGCTACTATAAATGACAAAACAATGGCTCTAATGAGCAGAAATGAATAACTTTTTTCTTCAGCCTCTAGATGGCAGAAGTGGCTTGAACACAGACTACAGAAACTTGTAGCTCAGATACTACTGCTGTCTGTTATCATCCTCAATGCATTTTACACACTGTGCACACACACACACAGACACACACTGCTATAAACCTACCTGTAGGAGGTGAAGTTGTCATAGGAGCCCACAGTGTAATGTCTGAACAGCCTCTTCGTACGATCTTCTCTCGTTTCTGGAAGACAAAACATTTTCAAATCCAACTCAAACATATTAACTATCAATCTGTGTAGGTACGTAATCTTGTCTGCCTGATGGGCAAATATTTAAGGTAGCATGTGTGTGTGTTTGTGTGTGTCATAAGTAAAAGAAGTGGCTCATTAATCCTAAAGCAGCGCGTCTGGTTAATAAGCCTGGCATCTTAAGTCTTGCTAGATTTATGTGATTAGACTTTCGGCTAGAAATCAATGCTCTGCTCCCCTGCAGAAGGACAATCTGCCCCACACACACACACACACACACACACACACACACACACACACACACACACACACACACACACACACACACACACACACACACACACACACACACACACACACGCCCTCTCTCACATGTCCTCATCTCACATTTAGGCCACTTATATGTGCGTTTGTGACTTCTGAGTCTTTCTCAGTGTTAGATACTGCAAATCCCAATGGTGTCTTCAAAAGAGATGACATTTCTGTATCAGAATAAACAAAATCTATATCAGAATAAACAAAACAATGTTACATGTCATGTATCTCTGGGAAAAATCAGATCAGATAGAGAATCAGCAATAATGTCACCTGAGGCAAGCTCAGACTGTGGTGTGATCTCTATCATTGCAGAGGTGAGAAGGTAATGGCAAGAGAGGAAGATGAATAGATAGATCAGTGAGCAAAGCAGGATGAAATTCACAGATAAGCCTTTAAAGAAAGCAATACACCAGTGCACGTATGCATACTTTTCCCATCTGTACACTGAACAAGAGTAATGCAGTCATTCGTCATTGTCTGTAGAATAAAAGAGCCGAGATAGTTAAAGGAACAAACAGAGATTTGAAGTCATACTGTAATTGTAACACAAAACACACGGCTTCATTTATCAGTTACGACTAAAGTTCGCAGTAGCACTTTATTCCACTTTATTAACACTGTGCATAGTTCATATTTTTACTGTCCAGTTCAGCCTATAATACATTCACATAGACGCAGTGAAATACTGACATTAGTGTTTAGTGATACAGTGCTAATTTTTTTTCTTAATTGAAAATAAGAGATGATGTTTCGCTTTTAGCTGTCAGTCATGATTATAATATCACATTCATAGACACAAAGATCCAGAATGCAGTGAAGATATATGACACAATTGTGTCAAGGGCAGTAATAGCTCGGTGGATTTAACCTTCAAATGCTGAGCTGTATCCTAAATATATCTGTAAAAAAATTATTGCAAGCTTCTTTGGATAAAAACGTCAACTGAATGAGTAAATTGTAAAAATGTAATAAATACCTAAATGTGACAATTAATCGATCGTTTCAAGTCTTTTAGATTGAAAAAAAAAAAATTATTTTATTTTTTTTTTGCATAGAAGAAATTAATCTGAGGTATTGAGAATGGAAAAAGTTATGAAGTACTCTTTCTTAAACTACGTTCTAAGCATAGCAGACGAGTTCTTGTTAACCCCTTAGTTACCTTTTTAAACCTCTTGTTCTTTTCTAAGCAGGAGGAGCCTTTTATTTCTTTAACAACAAATGGTTAAAGTGCTTGCATCCTGTGTATGTGCTATGATGTCATAAACCAGAAACTTCCGGGTCGATTTTTATATGTAAGTATGATGGTAATTTATTGAACTGTATTACAAATTATAGACAAAAATGCCCAGTTGTCACATAAATTAATCTCTACATGAATACCAACTTTATAGGCATGTGAGTACCAAGTTTATTTATGTCATTTTCTTTCCCTGAAATAAATGCATTTACTTGTCAAACACTTGGTAGATACCCTACTAAAAAAAAGACCTTTTTTTTTTTTTTTTTTTTTTTGTGAAACGAGGTTAAGGTCAATTAGGGTTAAAGTATATTTCCAAATCATACTGTGTTTTCTGATTGCCTGCAGCTTTTTGGCAGCTGCTGTCATACTGTATCAGGATTAAGGACTGAGATTAAGAGTTCCTGCAGCACAGCTGAGACTTGTTCACTCCAGATGGCAGAAGAACAATCAGGACTGAGGGCAAAATCAAATACACACACGTGCCTGCGTCTGAACACATAACAGAAAGTAAATCATTAAAGCGAGCAGAAAGTGGCATTTCAGAATGCCTCAGGAATTTTATCTGTCAGTCCCCAAAGCACCCATTAGTTTTGTGTTCAGAAACAAAACACAGACAGATATGACTGCAAACCCGCTCATTCACATTACAGCCAAACACTTCCCCATGACAACTTTACTCTATAGTGGGTAATGATTCTCTCAAAACCATGTTCCCTGTAGACTACAAGTAAATACACAAGAATAATATTTAACATATATGCAGGGCTCTCAAGTTTTGAAGACAGGCAAGAGTGACATTTCCAGTGTGTGTGTGTGTGTTTGTGGTGTGTGTGTGTGAGAGAGTGAGAGAGTGAGAGAGAGAATGACTGTTGTTTATTGTAAGTATTTGTTTGCTTTTTTTGGACTCCTTTATCATTTGTAATATAGCTCCCATTTAAAACATTACGGCTCAAGCCCAGCCATTTTTAGGGTCATGACTGAGAACAATGTCCCATCCAGAGACAAGCTGTTTCGTGTTGAGGTTTTGTTCAAACCGACCATCGAAAATACCCTGTCTAATGAATATGTTATTTATTTATTTTTATTTTTTTATTGGTTGTTGCGTTAAATCTTACCCAGATACAATAGTGCTATTTTCTGATTGGCTATTGTGTAGCCTCTTTTTTTGATTGGCTGATAAGTGTCAGGCTCGACTAAGAACTCCAGCGGAGACGCGCTTGATTCCTGCCCGGTTCCATAGAGAAAGCGGTGCGGACTGATACATTTTGGGCGCTGCGGCATATTAAATATATGATAAATAGTGAAAAAGTTTTTCTGCATGAGAAATACAATGTGTGGCAGGAGAGCGTGAGAAAATACCGAAATGCGTGACTGTCACTCTCAATGCATGACACTTGACAGCCCTGTATATGTATTTGGTGCTTTGGTAATGGTTAACAATGCTATTGTAAATTTCCTAGTCTGTCAAGGGTTAATGGGTTAACCGCTGAGTTTGTGGTTCAATGTAGATTTGGTGGATCTAACAGACTGTCTAACTGCTATCTGTACCAATTAATGAATTAATCATAAACAGAGTATAGACTGGATCTGTGTAAACATCTGCTTTTAAAGGTCACATAAAGGCAGAAAAGTTATACTTTTTATGCAAAAAAAAACTTGCTTTAAGGAATAATGGTGCATTGAAATTGGTTAATTTGAATATGTTTAAAAAGGCTAGTGTATCTATGTACATAGATGTTTGTTCAGAATAAAATTATGACTGAACAATGAGCAATAATGTCTACAGGGATGCGTCCGTCGCAATCAAGTCTAGTCTGCATGCCTCAAAAACCCTTAAAATATATTTTAGTCAGGAAGGAAGCAATTATATAAATACTATTTCAGAATATAGACCATGCTATGACCTTGACCCTGAATTCCTAAGTATAATTAGGTCATCTGCTGGTTACAGTAATAATTTAACATAAATCATACCAACATTCAATCACATGTCCTTGTGATATCACGGTAATGAGAATCTCCGATGTTCCTACAGACAGTCAAAGTGCTGGCAGAGGCAAAAGAAAAGTACTCAATGCAATAACCACTCGAATAAATGGACAGGAGAAACATTTCTCTAATGAGAAATTACAGTACAGCAACTAGACAACATGTAATCCCATATAAAAAAAATCATAATAGGAGCCATTTACAAATTAAAATTAAAGAACACTATTAAAATCTAAAGTAATAAATCCACAATGGAAGAGGTATTTGCCAAGGTTATAAGATCTACAGTACAAGATCCTAGAGATTAAGATCTACAAATCTGAGTGCAATGCAATGTGTCACTACGACATAATCGGTAAACCAAGATTCAAGGGTTTGTAGAATAATTAAGGATTCGTAGCTTTTAATTGCTCTTAAGCCCTAAGCCAATTTTCCTGCCTGCTTTTTGAATTTTGACATGCTCTACTTTAAATGAGTATATCTCAATAACTACAAGGTGTATTTGAATAATTCTGGTACCAAAATGAAGCTAACACTTAAAATAAGCGTGTAAATTACCAGGTCAGAGTAAGAGAAGCTGGAACACAGAAAAAAGGTACAGAAATGTACAATTCTAAAGAGAATAGCCGTAACTAAACATTGATATCGGAGCCTAAATACTGCAGAAATCTATTTTATAACTTCTTACCATTAACTGTTTCAACCCTGATTTATCTATTGTGTATCAGAGATATTATAGAGAGGATTTTTAGAAGGATGTCCAGCAGGCGGACTTTCCTGTTGCCGTGATGGCACATGTTGGCATCATGCTGCAATATCTGAGGTTTCTCAGGGTGTAATTCCAATACTTCTGGAGACAAAATACAGGTAACACATGTGAGATTGCTGCAGAAGTTGGAACCTTTTTCTAATAAGGAAACGATTCCGTTTTACATGGGAACCTTTAAGGGTTCTAAGAATGTAGTTGGGCTCAGAAAGTCTTCTATTCTTTCAATGCTATTAAGCATAGTGAGGGTAGTTCTGAAACTTTATGAAACAATGACAATTCCATCTTTTTTTGTGTCACTTCCAAGACATCTCACCCGGCGTATTCTGTATTTATGGCCTGGTACTGGCCAGTTTTACCCTGAAGCCTATAGAACACTGATCCTAAATCATTAACATCATTTAAGTAAATGCATCTCTGAACCCTGTGTGCGTCTGTGCCAGTGTGAAAATACTCACTCTCTCACTCTCTCAGGATCCATCATGAGCCGACATATAATTTAAATCAGCTAGCAAACATATTAAAGGATAAAGAACTGCAAAAGACTTTCAGAGTTTTCTTAAAACTGACCCCAAAATGTTGCCTCGGCAGACAACCGACTGTAATTAAATCGTCAGTATTCCATGACCATTTAAAAAAAAGAAAAATCTGCTGTTACTGTTGGCATATGATCCATAATATGACGCTGGTGTATTAATAAACATGACTTTGAACAGACGATAGACGATAAACCATTTGTTGGTCTTTGTGGATCTGTGGTGTCAAATCTCATCTGCAAACCTGCATGGCGGCCCACTGTAGATTCCATTACACAAACAAAGGCTCCTTTTAAATTCAATTATTACTATCAAAGTAGGTAAACTTGCTCCAAAGGCCATACGTCATGTTCATACAGTGTTCTGTTCTCTGTAAAAACCTGCTCCTGAGAAGCCACTTGCTACGCAGTGCTTGTCCTGTGACTGAAGGACATACTTCCTCTTCAGTGAAGGAGAATGTTAAATGCTGACAGATCTGCTGAAGTCATCGACCTCTCACTTGTAAGTCCTTCTTCATTACTAAACAGCTGTGTGTATATGACAGTGTCGATGCAATTGATGCATTGGCTTCACCCAAACCCTCAGATTGACCTCATTAACCAAAACAGATTTGTCTGGCGCACTAAGCTCTTTGTAAAATCAAATTTTGTTCACAGAATACAGCTCAAGAATTGTCATAATGTGGTGATGTCCCCAAAAGAACACACACACACACACACACACACACACACACACACACACACACACACACACACACACACACACACACACACACACACACACACACACACACACAGACACACGGTGCAGTAAATGGGTCAGAGCAGCAGTATGATGTCTGGTTTCTCTCCATGGTTGATAATGATGTTCAGGCTCAGAGCTGATACTGATGTGATTTCTGTACCTCTTTCCCGTCCCCGTCTCTCTCCTCTATCTCACCTCATCCTTCATGCTTTTACTTAATCTCACAATTTTTTTCATACCAGCCAGCGTGCATCTCTCCGTGGCCTCTGCCTGCACTGTGCCGAGCCAACCCAGTTCTGTGGCGAGATTCGAGGACGGATTAGCCGATCAGATCTGAACCGTGCATTTGACCGTTTCACTTGCTACTTTCAGAGGTAATAAAAAGGGAATTATAAACGGAGAGACCTTGGAGAGGTGATAGTGAAGACATGAGGGAAATATTCCTTTCGTTCCTAGACACAAGTTGGAATGATGTGTTGAGACATGCTTTATTTCTCCAAGAAATTTGACAAACAGTCAAAATTGTATTAACAGAGGAGTTAAGCAAGCATCTTTAGAAGCTAATATCAAAATTACACACGTCACTATTTAGACCCTAGACTTTAAGTTAATTGTGAAACAGATAGATTGTGCTGTATCAAGTGCTATTTCATAGGCTTGCAGCCAACTGAGAAATTTGCTTGCTTGACTAAAAAGTAGGATTCACTTAATTTTAATTTAACCATTCTTTCAGTATTAAGGTTAGGGTTTAAATATCAAAAGTTTATATGAACCATTGCTTTCTTCTTATCTGCTTGGATTTAGAGGAAAGATGTTTCTCAACAAGAAAAATTGGAGAAGCAGCATGAAGTACATCTAGGTCATTTAATTACACTGAGAGGGCTGCATGGACATTTTGAATAAAGAGAAATGCTGACATTTGTGTGTGTGTGTGTGTGTGTGTGTGTGTGTGTGTGTGTGTGTGTGTGTGTGTGTGTGTGTGTGCTCTAACATAGGAATTGTCAGTCCAAAAACACTATCTAGAAAACTTTTTACAAGGAAAAATGTTCACTCCTACATAACATTTTCTCCTTTATAATATTTCAGAGACATAAAGCTAAGTGTTTTTTTTGTTTGTTTTTTTTACCACTGCATGACTGTGGTTAGTGTGTTTGTGTATGTGTGTATGTGTGTATGTGTGTTTGTGTATGTGTGTGTATCCAGTAGAGCCATAGGCCAGGCTGTTATACCATCAAACATAACATCATGGTTATGCTGGAGGTACAGCAACACAATAAAACACAATCAGTGCAGAGCATTGTAGCTGCAGGGTATGACACTGAGTTATGACCCAGCAGATACAGTCAGACACAACACGACCTATAGAACTGAACGAGTGGCTGCCCACATTCTCCATCATCATGGCTATATAAATAGCTCTGCCTTTATTCAAGCTAAAGTGTCAGAACAAACCAACCAGCTACAGTTAAACATATACAGTTACTTTATATATAAAGCAATGTTAAAATCAGTCCGGTTGATGGCCAGATCGAGGCAGACACACAGGCATACAGGCATATAGATAAATACACATTTGTTATCTAATCACCCAGGGGCACGGTACAGATAAAAAAAACTTCATGCAATGTTCAAATATAAAATCTTAGATCTCTGTGATGTTGATTGTGGTGGTTGATCCCAGATGAGCTGGTCTGAGTGTTTTGAAATGCTAAGCTCTTGATACTTTTATAATCATCATTCTCTAGATTGAGAAACAAAGAAAAACGTCCAACAATTGCAGCTCTGTGGTTAGAAATGTCTTGCTGATGAGAGAAGTTAGAGAGGTTAGAGCAGACAGTATGGAAATAACCACTGGTTATAACCATAGTGGTCAAGAAAAGCATCGTAAAAGCACAACCCTTTGAGAAGTGAGGCAGATTGGCTAGAGCTGAAGATCATATCGGGTTCCACTCCTGTCAGCCAAGAACAGAACGCTGGGGCTAGAGTGGGCACAGGATCACAGAAACTGGACACTTCAAAATGGTCAATCTGATCTCTGTTTTAACAGTTTTACAGTTATTCAATGCCAATCTTATACATTATTACTAATCTTAAGTACTATAGACCTGTGTACACACAAACATGCACTTTGCACTTAGAAAACAACTGATCCAGAATATTCCAGCAGCACAATTTTATGCCCCATTTCCTTTTTCATGAACTTCACTCATGGAAACAGCTCACTGCTCCATAAAAGATGATAAATTTCACATGTTTCTAATCGGAGAACATTTTAATCCAGTTCGATTTAAGCATAAAGTTCAGTATTTTAGTTTAAGAGCTTTCCTGAAGACCTAACAGTGTATTGGGTCTAAAATACAGTGAGAAAAAAGGGACAAAAGCCCAAACACCTTCTCTATACACCTTTTAATCTTTATTACATGGACTGTTAGCTCCAGATGGCACCTTGCTTATGCCACCGATGCTCGGGATTTCAACTAACGCTGAAGTACAAACTTAACACTCTTTTGATTATCGAGCACATTCAATTATATATGCAGTGATCCTCGTATAGAAACGATCTGAGCTACCTGTGACTTAGTCATGAGAAAAGATTTGTCCAGCTACTGCATCATAGATACAATCACATCAGCTGCTGTATACAGAAAATTTTACAGATTTATTGGCTTGTCCTTTGACCCCTCGGCACTCAATCAGCGATCGAATGCTTTGAGTAACGTTCAAAATTCAGAGCATGAATGGTGTGAAACTCCACCCGTGATTTTCTGCATGGAACGAGAGCTTTGTTGACTATAGACAGGCTCTTATAGCTCTTATAACTCTAATAGAATACTGTACAATGATAAATCCTAGAGAATCGATTGGTAGCTTTAGTACAATGTGCTTTTCAGTATGTTTTACTACAAAAACACTCACTCACTCTCATTCATTCTCTACCGCTTTATCCGAACTACCTCGGGTCACGGGGAGCCTGTGCCTATCTCAGGCGTCATCGGGCATCAAGGCAGGATACACCCTGGACCGAGTGCCAACCCATCGCAGGGCACACACACACGCTCATTACTACAAAAACACATTTTTAATTATTTTTAAATAAAAAAATTTATATCCAACATGTTATAAATATAGGGGTCACGGTGGCTTAGTGGGTAGCACGTTCGCCTCACACCTCCAGGGTCGGGGTTCGATTCCCGCCTCCGCCTTGTGTGTGCAGAGTTTGCATGTTCTCCCCATGCCTCGGGGGTTTCCTCCGGGTGCTCCGGTTTCCTCCCCCGATCCAAAGACATGCATGGTAGGTTGATTGACATCTCTGGAAAATTGTCCGTAGTATGAGAGTGTGTGTGCCCTGTGATGGGTTGGCACTCCGTACAGGGTGTATCCTGCCTTGATGCCCGATGACGCCTGAGATAGGCACAGGCTCCCCATGACCCGAGGTAGTTCGGATAAAGCGGTAGAAAATGAATGAATGAATGTTATAAATATTAAACCTTGTACACAGTAAAGTATCATCCAACTATATCAAACATATAAAGTGATACGATATATAGAATCTAATTTGTTTAAGAATTTGCTTATTAGGTAAAAATTAATCATCTGATTAAATTATCATTGGCTATGAAACGATCAGACCCTATCATGTAAAAGGTTACAACTCAGCAACTACGCTCATGCTTGTGTACGAATCGTATACGTGAACTCGTCTCATCTCAGTACTAAAACAGCGTTGATTAAAGTAGCAAATGACCTGCTTCTGCTTTCTGATCAGAGCTACGTCTTCTTGTTTGTGTCGCTCAATCTAAGTGTAGCATTTCATACTATAGACCGCAATATTCTTCTAAGCATCCTAGTACATTTTGTTACTGTTAAGGTAACAGCTCCTTTCTGTTTTTTCTTCTTCTTCTTCTTCTTCTTCTTCTTCTTCTTCTTCTTCTTCTTCTTCTTCTTCTTCTTCTTCTTCTTTTCTGGTTTGAATCTTGACTTACTGATAATTAGCAAGGTTAAAAAGTTAATGGTGACTTCTCTATGCAAACAAATGTAAAGTCTGGTGTTCAACAAAGCTCTGTGCTCTGTTCTGGTTCAATTAAACACCTTAACAATGTTTCTCTATAATTATGTTCTAATTAAAGGTACAGTACAGAAGATGGAGACATGAGAGAGTCACCCCAGTGATTATACCCTAAACCCGGTTTAGTCTACTTTCTATTCAGTATACTGATTATATTTTACAGAAAGTAGAGAGCACACGACTGACTTAAAAACAACAAACCCTACATGCTTTATTA